>NC_037683.1:52146811-52408370 GCF_003255815.1 Theropithecus gelada | reverse complement strand
CAAACATCTAAAAAAAAAAAAAAAAAAAAAAAAAAAAAAAAAAAAGAAACTTAAAGCTTTCCAACTCCAGCTGAGAAGAAGAAGGAAGGAATGTTTCATGTATCACTGCTCTTCAATATCCTACAGGAAGTCTGAGTTAATAACACAAGAAAATAAAACAAAAGTCATACAGATAGGGCAGCAAGAAATAAAACTTTTTTTTTTTTTCAGATAACATGATTGTCTACATAGGAAATTCCAAAAAATAAAAAACTAAAGAAACTTCTGTAACTAATGTTATTATAGCAAGATTTGGGATACAAATTTAATATAAAAAGTTGACTGTCTGTCTTTATGCCAGGAAAAAAGTCAAAATTTCAAATTGAAAAAGAAAAACACCATTTATATTAGCACTTAAGAAGAAAAACACAAGTAGTTACATATAAATATAGCAGAATAGTTATAAGATCTATATAAGAAAAACTATAAATCTCTTAAAAATCAAAAATTTTCTGAATAAATTGGGGAAATAGTCCAAAGATAGAAAGATTTAATATTATAAAGATATCAGTTCTTCTGACTTGATAGATTCAATGAAAATGGAATAAAAATTATTGTGGATATTGATAGAATGACTTTAGAATCAATTAATTTAGAATTCTAAGTTTATAGAGAAAGGCAAAAGATCTGCAATATCTAACAAAAAAACTGAAGAAAAATAAAGTTGGAAGACTGGTGCTACCCAACATCAAGACAGTGTTGTGTTGGTCAAAACAAAGAATAGAACAGAATAGAGACCTCAGAAATAGACTCACAAAAATACAGTCAAATGATCTTTGACAAAAGAGCAAAGACGATATAATGGAGCAAACATATCTTTTCAACAAATGGTGCTGTGAAACTGAATATGCATATTAAAAAAAAAACTGACTTAGACACAGAATTGTCACAAAATATTAATTCAAGATGCTTCATAGACTAAGTGTAATACACAAAACATAAAATTTCTGTAAGATAACATAGAATAAAACCTGAATGACCTTGGGTACGCAATGACCTTTTAGCTACAACACAAAAAAATGCAATTCTTAAAATAATTAATTGATAAAGCAGGGTTTATTAAAATTAAAACTTATCTGTAAAATATGATGTCAAGAGAATGAGGAGATCAATTACAGACAGAAAATATTTGTAAAAAATTATTTGATAAAGAAATGTTATCCAAAATAGGCAAAGAACTGTTAAAACTCAATAGTAAAATGTACATTCTAGGTCGGGCATGGTGATTCACATCTGTAAACCTAGCACTTTGGGAGGCTGAAGCGGGTGGATCAGCTGCGGTCAGGAGTTTGAGACCAGCCTGGTCAACATGACAAAACCCCATCTCTACTAAAAATACAAAAATTAGTTGGGCGTGGTGGTAGGTGCTTTTAATCCCAGCTACTCTGGAGGCTGAGGCAGGAGAATCACTTGAACCTGGGGGGTGGAGATTGGTTGCAATGAGCTGAGATGGCATCACTTCACTCTAGCATGGGTGAAAGAGCGAAACTCCATTTCAAGAAAAAAAAAAAAAAAAGCACAGTCTAATTAAAAAACACTTGAAGAGACACCTTCCCAAAGAAGATATACAGGTGGCAAGTAAGCATATTAAAGGGTGTCCAGCATCATATGTCATTAAGGAATTCCAAATTAAATGACAACGAGATACACCATGACCAAATGGAGCTTATTCCATGTATGAAATGCTGGTTTGGTATTTGAAATGCAGTTATTGTAACTTACATTAACAAGCTAAAAATGAAAAATGACATGATCATAATAGATGCAGAAAAGGCATTTGACCTATTAGAATGGCTAGAATACTAATGACTAATTCCATTAATACTGAAAACATATTAAGACCTATTAGAATGGCTAGAATCCAAAACACTGGCAACACCAAATGCTGGTGAGGCTGTGGAGCAACAGGAATTCTAGTTCATTGTTGGTGGAAATCCAAAATGGTACTTACACTTTATCACACAGTTTTGTAGTTTCTTACAAAACTAAGGATATCTTAACATATAATACAGCAATCACACTCCTTGGTATTTACTCAAATGAATTGAAAACTTATGTCCAAACAAAACCTGTATGCAGATATTTACAGCTTCTTTATTCAAAATTGCCAAAACTTGGAAGCAAATAAGATGTCCTTCAGTAGATGATTATATAAATAGCCTGTGATTCATCCAGACAATGGAATATTATACAGTAGGGAAAAAAGAAATGAGCTCTCATGCCATGAAAAGACATGAAGAAATTCAAATGCCAGTTACTAAGTGAAAGAAGCCGATCTAAAAAGACAACCAACTGTATGATTCCAACTCTATAACATTTTGGAAAAGGTAAAACTATGGAAACAGTAAAAAGATCTGTAGTTGCCAGGTATTGGGGGAAGGGAAGAAAGAATAGGGAGAGCACAGAGGGATTTTAGGGCACTGAAACTATTCTTCATAATACTACAATTGTAAACACATGTCATTTTACATTTGGTAAAACCCATAGAATGTAGAACACCCTCATGTAGACTCTGAACTTTGGCTACTAACGATAGGTCAAGCTAGATTCAGGTCAGTCAGTTGCAACAAATGTACCAATGTGGTACAGATTGTCAATAGAAAGGAAGTTTGTGTGTGGGTGGGACAGGAAGTAATGAGACTTTCTGTACTTTCCACTGTGTTTTGTTGTGAAACTAAAAACTATGAAGTTTGTCAATTGAAAAAAGAAGGCAGAACAAAAGGAAGAGGAAGAAAAGAACAAAGAACCTATGAAACAAATTAGAAACAAAGCAAAGTGATGATAGACTTAAACCGAAAGATATCAATAATTTCACTAATGTAAATTGTTAAATATCTCCAATTAAAAGGAAAATATTATTTGATAATAACCTGGATATAACTACATGCTGCCTATAGGAAAGACTTTATATGTAAAGACACAGTTAGGTTAAAAGTTAAAGGAAGGAAAAAGATATAGCATGCTATTACCAATCAATGTAAAACAGCAGTGACTATATCTATGTCAGACAAAGTAGATTTTGGAGCAAATAATATCACAAGTGATAAATATTCTGTCATAATCATAATGGACATAAACAAATATTTTGGCTACTTAAAATTATAAAGTAAAAACTGATAGAATTTGAAGGGAAATAGCCAAACCCACAATTATAGTCAGATGTTTCAATACTCCTTTCAATAATTAATAGAATAAGTGTACAGAAAATCACTAAAGAATAGAGGGAAAAGTACAAAATCAACCAACTTTACCTAATTGACATTTGTTGAATACCCATCCATCAAAAACAAAATGCACAATCTTTTCAAGTGCACATGGAACATTTACCATAATAGACTATATTCCAGGCCATAAAGCACTGCTAAAAATGGGGACATGAAAATGCCAAAAGTTAAATACTTTCCTAATTAAATCTGGTATAAGTATACATTTTTTAAGCAACATAGAATTTATGATGAAACTCACTATTAGGTATATTTATGAAACGTTTAATTCACAAGGAAAGTATTTTGAAACTTTAATTCCATTATATAAAATAGCCTTAAAATAAATAAAGCAAAATTTGATAGAAGTATAAAGCAACAGGCGACATCTGTTGACATAGTATGTGATTGAACACCACTAATGTAATCAACAATTTCCTCCTCAAGCATGTAACATAAATTTACAAAAATCACATTACTAAGCTATGACAAATGGCTCAATTTTAACAGTTTTATTGAGTTATAATTCCATATAAATTCAGTAATTTTAAAGATACAAGTATTCAATTTTTAGAAAGTTTACACAGTTGTACAACTATCAGGACAATCTAAGAATATTTCTATTACTGCAAAAAGAAACCTGGGCCTCACTTGCAGTCACTCTTCTCCCATGGCCAGCTCAGGGAAGTGCAAACATATTTTCTGTCTCTACAGATTTGTCTTTAGACAAATCATAAAAATTAAGCATATGATATGTGATATTTTATGCCTGTGTTCTTTCACTGAGGGTAATGATTTTGAGGTCCTGTGTAGTAGGATGTATTAATGCTTTGTTCTTGTTCAGTGCTGAACAGTATTCCATTGTATTAATTCATCAACTGATGGTCATTTTTTCCTCTGCATCTTGCATATTATGAATAATGCTGCTATGAACATCCTTGTACAGGTATTTTTATGGAAATACATTTTCTTTCTTATTGAGTGGTTATCTAGGAGTGAAATATTTGGTCATATGGTTAATTTATATTCAACTTATCAGAAAACTTTCCAAAGTATTTCTACTATTTTACATAGCAAATAGCAAAGTATACTGTTTCTAGTTTCTTTAAATACTCACCAATGCTTGTTTCTGTATATCTTTTGGATTATAGTCATTCTAGAGGGTTTGACATGATATTTCATTGAGGATTCGGTTTTTAATAATTAATGATGTTGAATTGACCATTTTTTGTGCCTATAAGCCATTCATGCATCTTATTTCATTATATATTCATTCAAGTACTTTGTGAGTATTATTGGGTTTGTCTTATTAGGTTATATTATATATATGATATATATAGTTCTATATACACATAAATACATATTTTATCAGATATATCTGATGTAAGCATTTTCTCAGCCCATTTTGTAGCTTGCTTGTGTACTTTTTAAATGTGACTTTAAATGAAAAAATAATTTTGATGAAGTTCAAATATCAATTTAAAAAAATTCCATGTGATGTGGTGTCACATGTGAGAAATCTTTGCCTAACTTAAGGTTATGAAGATTTGCTGCTCCTATGTTTTCTTGTAACTCTTAAATTTAGGTTTATAATTGTGTTGGGGTTCCCTAAGACCACTACCAAGTTTGGTGATTCGCTAGCTGGACTCACAGGACTCAACATAAAGCCATACACTCAAATAAGATTTGTTACAGTAAAAGGACACAAATAAAAACCCATAAAGGGAAAAGATACATGGCGGTGAAGTTCAGAAAAAGCAGGTGCAAGCTTCCAAGAGTAATTGTAGAATCACAGAGGAGGCATTTAACTCCTCTGGTATCTGACTGTTACAACACATGTAAGATGTTGCGTGTTAGGAAAGATTATTACAGATTTATGGCATATGGTTTTTCCTGGAGGCAGGTATTATAATGTATCCTGTCCTTAGCATCTACGAAAACTCCAGACTACCAGAAGGAAGGCAAGTATTCAGAATAAATCATATTTTCCATACAAACCACTTAGGCACATTAAGCCATGCCTATCATTTAAGGAATGGTGAGAATACTCCTGAAATTAATTCTCAGGCATTAGCCAAGGGCCCATTTAGAAAGCATGCTAATAATTTCTAATGATAGTATTCTCAGGCCTGCTATGTTAACTCTTTTCTGCACAATAATCCACTCGAGTTACTTTTTGTACACGGTATGAGATAAGGTTCTGATTTAATCTTTTTGCATGAGGATATCTAACTGTTCCAGAATAGTTGGTTGAAAAATGTATCCTTACCTATTGAACTGCTTAAGCACCTTTGAGAAAATAAATTGACCATAAATTTAAGGATTTTTTCAGGATTCCAATTCTAGACCACTGATATATATGTTTACACTTATGTCAATATCATATTTGATTACTGCATTGTAGTAAGTTTTGAAATTTGATGGTGTAATTTATCAATGTTATCTTTCTTTATCAAGATTGCTTTGGCTATTTTCAGTTCTTTGAATTTTCATATAAATTTTGGATCAGCTTGATAACCTTTTAAAAAAATCAGTTGGGATTTTGATTAAAAATTTCCTGAATCAATATATTAATTTGTGGGAAATTTACATAACCTCCCAAACATTATCTCTCCCAATCTGTAAACATATCTTTGTTTATTTAACATTTCATAATCTCTTTCAACAATGTTTTATAGGCTTTTATAGTTAACTGCTACAGTTCTTCTGTTAAATTTATTTCTAATACTTCATTATTTTGATGTTATTGTGATTTAATTAATTTCATTTGCATTTTGTTTATTCTTAGTATATAAAAATATAATTATTTAAAAAATTGATCTTAAGCTCTGAAATACGGTTGGCCTTGCGGATTCTGCAGGATTTTCTATATATGAAATCATGTTGCCTGTTAATAGAGGTTTTTTATTTCTTCCTTTATAAACAAAATGCCTTCTGTTTCATTTTCTTTCTTTTTTGCCTTGTGAGAACCTCCAGCATAAAGTTGAATGGAAGAAGTGACTGTGGTCATGCTTGTCGTGTTCCTGATCTTGGGGGAGAAGCATTCTGTCTTTCACCATTAAATGTGATGGTATGTGTAGGTTTTTTTATTTTATTGTTGCTGATGCCCTTTATCAGGTTGATGAAATTCCTTTTAATCCTAATAAGTTGACAATCTTTATCGTGAAGAGTGTTGCATTTGTCAAAGGCTTTCACTGTGTCTATTGAGATGATCGCATTTTTTTTTTTTGCATTTTATTCTATTAACAGTATATTCATTGATTTTCAAATATATCCAGTTGCCTTTTGGATAAAAAATAAAATTTGTTAGTTGGTATACAGAGTTCTGCCTGAGCTGGTATCAACAGTTCTACTGAGTCATACACTGTTACTCTTGCCCTTTCTTCTCTGTTCTTCAGCCACACTGGCCTTTCTTTAGTAGGCCAAGGTAGTTTTCTCCTTTTTATATGCTCCTCTTTCTGGCTAGAAGACACCTCCTATTACCCCACACCTAGTAGTTAACTTAAATTTGTCTTTCAGATATTTTCTTAATCATCTCTTATTGAGAGAAGTCACTTTCTCTGTTGTAAGCTCCCAATGCCCCACGTGGCTTTATCATAGAATTTGCCTCCATTTGTAATTATACAATTTGGGAATAATTAATTCAAACAAAGACTTTGTTATTACTTCATACTGTATCACTAATACGTAGCAAAGTACCCACACAACGTGGTGGGCATTCAGTAAACATTGTAAAATGTATGAAATAGGAGTCACGGACCAAGAAGTGAAAGATTCTTTAGCAGTGTTTTGAGGTATCTGATAAGTTCTAATGTGATAAGGCATATTCTGGAAACTTCCAGTATTTTCACATGTCTGTGCCATTAAGTTTAGATTGGACTATTGCCAGAAATAAAGCTATAATTTTAGGTAGGTGTGCCTTAATGAACCTACTATGTCACAGTAAGTAATGTTATTGTATCCTGGTTATTTCCAGTTATTCAAGCTTGGATATTTTAGTCATTACTATTTTCTCTCTTTAAATTTCAAACTTAACTATTTAGCAGTCTTTCAATTATTTTTGCTCTACAATGTTCCTCCTATAATTAGTTTATATTTTCATTATTATAGTCTTCTGCTGTCATTTCAAATTCATTGTCTTTACCTTTAGATTCTTCTACATCAATCCTTGTGTTATACGTAAAGGTAAAAGATTTTTTTAAAAAGGGCAAAACACTTCAGAAAAAACTAATAATTTAGTATGGTTTGATTGTCGGGCGAGATGGATGCAATGGAAAGTATGAGGCTTGACACAGATCCAAGTGATAACACTTAATCTTGTCCTGCTTAGAAGTTTTTATGAATCATACAAACTATGGAGGAAAAATTGAAATATTTTAGGCAAAATAACTGTAGTGGAAATCTTTCACTTTCAGGGATAGGAATATTCCAACAGTATAAGTAATTAATTTAAAATAGTGAAATTAATAGAGAAGTCAGAGGGAAATTATTATAACCTGCCTCAGTTTCCTTATCTTTCCTGAATTAATGTTTGCAGAATGTTTTAAATAGAGCTTGATGCTCAGGAAAGCCTTGACAATATCTTCTATTATTATTCCTATATGATATTTGTGAGTATTACTAAAATAATGTAAATTACTCAAAGTTTCTCCCTCAACAATGAGTATGGTGCATTATAAGTAATGAGCTACTATTTAGTGTCTATTCCAATTTAGCTGCAATTCAAAACCCCAAATGTTGTGAAAACCAAAGAGCAGTTTTTATCATTCGATGGCCAAATTTGACCTAAACCAGTATCTGGCTAATTCCAGTCTTTACTTATCCCTCTCAATGTAAAAATTCGTGTGTTTCATTATAGGAATATAAATTTTAAAAATAAAAAGTAACTGCTGGGTGTGTCAGATAATGTAAGATATATGCAAATATACCTAAAATAATCCTGAATTTCAAGATAAATTCAGTTCCAAAGACTTTATTTAATTATTTAATTATTTACTTATTTGAGACTGAGTCTCCCTCTATCACCCAGGCTGGATTGCAGTGGTGCAATCTCAGCTCACTGCAACCTCCACCTCCCTGGTTCAATCGATTTTCCTGCCTCAGCCTCCCAAGTAGCTGAGATTATAGGCACCCACCACTATGCCTGGCTAATTTTTGTATTTCTGGTAGAGATGGTGTTTCACCATGCTGGCCAGGCTGATCTGGAACTCCTGACCTCAAGTGATCCACCTGCGTTGGCTTCCCTAAGTGCTGGGATTACAGGTGTGAGCCACCGCACCCAGCCCCAAAGACTTTAAATAATGAATTGTGAGACTGTAGTATATTCTCAATAAATACCTGTGGACTAATTGAAAAACAAATTAAGGATAATGTCATAGATACATTATACTCAAAGGAAAGCTATAAAGTAGGTACTACTATTATTGACCCTCTTTACCGATGAGAAATGAGATTTAAGGAGAGATATTATTTGCTCAATATTTACTATGTACAGCCATGACTGAGCTCAAATCTGTCTGACATTAAAATTTATGTTCTTAGCCAATACTTTTTATAGCCTGTGCTCTGTACCAGCATCTCAAGAAGCTGCAATACTTTTAAAATGCCAGACATTATTTATTTGTTTATAATACTTTATCTTGAAAAAGTACATACACTAATTCTACATAATTTGGGGGAGTTTGAAAACTAGTTATTCTTTAATTTCACCTTGTAGTAAAAATGATATCATGTTATCTGATGTCGAATTTTTAATTCAGTAGTTCTAATGTTTAAATATTTATAAAATGTGTTTTAAACATTTTGCTGAGCCAAAAGTATCAGATCACACTAGGAAATGCAACCCTTGTGGAAGTGAATAATGGATGCTAATCATCCTCTTCTATTTCTCGCAGATGGTGTCACATTATCTGTCAAATTAAACTCATGATTGTGTTTTTATTTTAAATTATATACATAAACTATATCTTAAGAAAAAGTCATTTCCTTTTTGTTATTTTAATGTTATTTTCCTTCTCTTCAAAAATACCTTGAATACAAGGAAGATCATGTTTAGCATTAAAATTCTAAGTTTAATACCCAAAAAGCAAAATACTCATTAAATATACCAGCAGTAATAGGCTTATATGCATTGCTACTTTCTGGATTTCAGTGGAAGGGTTTTGGATGATGTTTTTAAACATGAAGTGATTTGATTAGAAAGTAAGTGAATATAGCTCCTGAATTCTATAAAATGCATGTAAGTACATGTTGATATATTAATGCCAATGATTCATTCTAAGGAGCAACAAAAGTGGATATTTAACCGATTTATAATTTTTTCCTTCATGAAATGAGATCATTCTAATCTATTCTAATAAAAGATACCTAGGCTAGATTTTACATAATTATGAAATATTATATATTCTCAGAAGAATAGATTTGTGTCTCAGAAAGAGTAAATTCATAAGACTACTCTGATATTGATTTAATCCTTTTATTTTATACAATCCTTCTGTATTCACTTCCCAGCATCTAAGAAGCATTAAGTTTATGACAATTTACCTCAATGAAGGTATGCTGCTTTTTAAAAAATGTACTTAATATTTTCCATTATATTTCATAGACAACATTCTCAATTGAATTTTATGTTACCACTGTTCTCCATTTTCTGCCCCAACGCAACACATTCTTCACACCATTTCAATCAGATTTCTAACCTTGCTTTATTTGAAAAGTACATTAAGATTGAGTTCATATTGATAAACCCAAATTGCATGACTCAGGTCTTAGGGTCTTAGTCCATATTTTGGTTTTTTGGTGTTTTTTTTTTTTTTTTTTTTTTTTTTTGAGACACAGGGTCTTCTCATGTTGCCAGGCTGGCTTTGAACTACTGAGCCCAAGTATTCCTCCCACCTCAGCCTCCTGAGTAGCTGGGACTACAGACTCACACCACTGCAACATCTTCTTTTTTCATGTCTGAGGTCTTTTCAGCAGTCAAGACTTTTGACTAGTCTCTCTTTCATTAAATCACTGCATTTCCTTGAAATCAATCTTAAGTTCCTGGTTATCCTTTTACCTTAGTCTACTTTACCCAAATGGTTTTGGCATTTTTTGTCATTTCTTCTCTTCTCCTCCAACACTTAAATGATGAAGTTCTTTGGACCCAATACTCCCTTGGTGATCTCATCTACTCTCATACCTTCAACACCATTTATCACTTACTAAACTGTATCTTTAGTCCAGATTTGCCTTCTCGGTTGTAAACCTGTATGTCCCACTGATACTTGTCATCTTTGTTTTAGGAAAGTCTCAGCCTTACAATTTCAAATTCAAACTCATATTCCTTTCTTTCTGCAAAGATGTGCCCAATTCATTAATTTGAACATTACTTATTGTTTTCAAATTGAAATCTTGGCATCAACTTTTTAAATTGACAAATAAAATTTCATGTATTTATGGTCAACAACATGATGTTTTCAAATATGTTTATATCAGCCAAGCACGGTGGCTCACACCTGTAATCCCAACACTTTGGGAGGCTGAAGAGGGTGGATCACCTGAGGTTAGGAGTTCGAGACCAGCCTGGCCAACATGGTGAAACACCATCTCTACTAAAAATACAAAAATTAGCCAGGTGTGGTGGCACGCACCTGTAGTCCCAGCTACTCGGGAGGCTGAGGCAGGAGAATAGATTGAACCCGGGAGGTGGAGGTTGCAGTGAGCCAAGATCGCGCCACTGAGCTCTAGCCTGGGTGACAGAGCAAGACTTCATCTCAAAAAAAAAAAAAAAAGAAAAAAAGGAAATATGTGTACATTGTGGAATATCTTGATGAAGCTAATCAAAATGTGCATTACCTCACATATCATTGTTTGTGGTGAGAACACTTAGAATCTATTCTCTTAGCTATTTTTAATGCAATACATCATCTTGATTTCTGTCACTTCCGTTTCCTACAGACCTGACAACTGAATATATATTGATTCTGTCCACCTTTCTATATTGTTGTGAAATATGCATAATATAAAATTTACCCCCAGTCATAAAAGTGTACTTATTCAATGGCATTGAGACTATTCACAATGTACTGCAACTCTGACTACTATACAGTTACAGAGTTTTTTCATCACCCCTAACAGAAATCCATATACATTAAGTGGTCACTCCCCAACACCCACTTAGTCCCTGGCCGTTACCATTCTGCTTTCCATCTCTTCAATTTGCCTATTCTGAATATTTTATATAAATGAAATTATACAATATGTGGCCTTTGCATCTAGCTTCTTTCACTTTGCATAGCACATATCCACACTGTTACTTTTTATGGAGGAGTAATATTTCATTGTATGGCTAAACTACACTTTGTTCCTCATTCATTTGCACATTAGGGTTGTTTTGACATTGCCTATTTTGAACAGTGCTACGATAAACATTTCTAACAAGTTTTTGTTTAAACACCTGTTTTCTTTTGTTTTGGATATATACCCAGTGGCAGGTTTACTGAGTCATATAATTCTATGTTTCATTTATTGAGAAACAAGAAAACTATTTTCAACAGGAACTGCTTCATTTTACATTCCCAACAGCAAAATACCGGTGGTTGAATTTCTCCACCTACTCGTCAATAGTTATTATTTTCCTGTTTTTGAGAATGACTATCTCAGTGGCTGTGAAGTAGTATGTCATGTAGTTTTTATTTGCATTTCCCTAATGACTAATGACACTGAGCAACTTTTCCTGTGTTTATTGGCTATTTGTATATCATCTTTGGAGAAACATCTATTAAATTCACTTGCCTATTTTTAATTGGGTTGTTCTATTCTTGCTGAGTTGTAAGGGTTCCTTATGTATTTTAGATACTAAGCCTTTTTGAGAGATACAATTTTTAAATATTTTATCCCAAAGACAATTGTGTCTTTTCACTTTCTATACTGTCATTTGTTACATATTTTTTT
This sequence comes from Theropithecus gelada, assembly GCF_003255815.1. Classification (NCBI taxonomy): domain Eukaryota; kingdom Metazoa; phylum Chordata; class Mammalia; order Primates; family Cercopithecidae; genus Theropithecus; species Theropithecus gelada. The sequence continues at coordinate 52,396,194 of NC_037683.1, read as the reverse complement.
AAAAATGCGATAGCGTCTAATGTATTCATGTTTTCTATTTTGTTGCTTTGTGCTTTTGGTATCATATCTAGTAAATTATTACTAAATCTAAGGTTATGAAAAATCACCTAAATGTTTTTTTTTAAGAGTTTTATAGGTTTAGCTCTCATACTTAGGTGTTTGATTCATTTGGAATTAACTTTCGTATTTAGTGTGAGGCAAGGGTCCAAATTTGTTCTTTTGCATGTGGATTTCCATTTGTCTGAACACAAATTTATTGAAAAGACTATTATTTTCCCATTGAACAGCCTTAGCAACCTTGTTGAAAATAAGTTGACTGTAGATTTACATTTCTAGAATCTCACTCTTATTCATTAATCAGTATTGTCCATCCTGTGACAGTGCCATACTGTTTTGATCACTGTAAATATGTAGGAAATTTTACAAAAGTTTTGTGTTTGTCCTCCCACTTTTTCTTTTTCAAGATTGTTTTGAACATTCACATTCCTTTGCAATTCCAGATTAATTTTAACTTTTCCTTTTCTAAAATATAGGCCATTGGTGTTTTGATAGAGATTGCATCAAATCTTTTAATTGCTTTGAGGAATATTGCTATCTTAGAAATATTAAGTCATCTAATCTGTGAACACAGATGTCTTTCCATTCACTTAGACCTTCAGTTTATTTCTGTGATATCTTATGATTTGCAGTGTATAAGTCCTGAATGTCTTTGGTTGAATTCAATCCTAAGTATCTTATTTCATGATGCTATTGTGGATGGAATTTTAAATTAATTTTCCTTTTCAAATTCTTCATTGATATTGTATAGAAACACAACTTGATTTTGTGTGTTTGTATTATATTATATAACTTTGATAAATTTGCTTATTAGGTCTAATAGGTTTTTCCCCTAAGATTTTCCTTATATAAGATCATGCCATCTATGAATATACATACTTTTACTTCCGATTTTTACTTTCCATTTCCATTTAAATTGACTTTTATTTTTTATCTTTTTATTTTAATTCCTCTGGCTAGGATTTCCAATAAAATGTTTAATAGTAGCGGCCAGTCATCCATGACTTACTTAGGAGGAAAACTTCCAGGCTTTTATTATTAATTAGGATGTTAGCAATGATTTTTTAAAGATGTTTTTTATCATTGAAGCAGTTACATTCTATTTCTTATTTGCTAAAAGTTTTAAAATTAAACCAAAAAAGAGTACTAGATTTTGTAAGTGCTTTTTTTGTACCACTTGAGATAACTATGTAATTTTTATTCACACTTTCATTGGTAAAATATATGCCATTAATTTTCATATGTCGAACCATCTTTGCATTTCTGAATCAATCTTAGTTATGATTCATAAATATTTTAATATGCTGCTGGAATTGTTTTGACAATACAGTGCTGAGAAGTTTTCCATCTATATTCATGTTTTTGTGTGGGTGTATGTTTTTAATTGCTCTCTGTTATGAATGGATTGGCGTTGACTGTTGCAAACAATAATTAACAATATCTCTTATACCTGAAATTACTATATGCACTACTCCAATTTTATTTTCATCACTATTTTTTATGGAATGCTTTTGAAAAATGACTTACTTTCAAACTATTTGTGTTTTTGGATTCAAAGTGAGTCTCTTGTACACAGCATATAAATGTATCATATAATTGCTCTATTCTACCAATCTCTGGACTTCAACTGGAAATTTTTATCCATTTGCATTTAAATCATTTATTTCTAAGAAAATATTTACTTGCACCATTTTGTTTTTTCTATATGTCATATATCTTTTCCTCTGACTATGATGCTATGAATCTAGAAATTGATAACATAAGAAAATTGGGAAACTTAAAAATATATGTAAGTTAAACAACACACTCTCAAACAATGGGTCAAAGAACTTATCACGAAAGATTTTAGAAAATGTCTTGAGACAAAATAAAAGGAATAAACAACATGCAAAAATGTAGACTTTTAGTAAAACCCATTCTTAGAGTAAAATTTATAGCAGCATATACCTATATTAAAAAAAAGAAGATCTCAAATAAATATTCTAACTATACACCATAAGAAACTAAAAAATGATAAGCAAACTAAATCTAAAACTAGCAGAAGGAATTATCATGATTAAAGCAGAACTAAATGATTTAGAAAATGAAAAATCAATAGAGAAAATCAAATACGTCAAATGTTTGTTCTTTGAAAAAGTTTGATATAATTGACATTTATATAGATTGAGAAAAAAAGGAGACTCAAATCTCTGCTCTTTAACATCTTTGTTACTTCTCCTATATGTTGGTATTTTCGAAAATGACCTTATGCTCATTAGCACAGATTTAGAATTATTGTTTTATGTTATGTAGGAAAATAAGAGGAAATATAAACCAAAAATAAAATAATTCTGTATTTTATATTTACCTATGTAGTAACCTTTACTGATGTTTCTGGGACGACACGTGCATGCCACCACATCCAGCTAATGTTTTGTACTTTTAGTAGAGACAGGGTTTCACTGTGTTAGCCAGGATGGTCTCGATCTCCTGACTTCTTGAGCCACCTGCCTTGGCCTCCCAAAGTGCTGGGATTATAAGTGTGAGCCACCATGCCCGGCCTATAATGTTTTTATAGTACCAAAACTTGTGCTCCCTTATAGTCAGTTTCTTTGAGTTTTCTTTTTTCTATGAAAGAGCTTTTGCTTCTTTCTTGCAGGCATCATAATTTTTTGTTAAATTGGGGCATTTGTATCATTATGATTTGGTGTATCTGAAAATGAAACTCTCCCCACACCTCAGGATTTGGTATTATTGATTAATTTAAGTTGTATCTGTTTGTTTAGTTTTCTAACCTATTTTTTGAAGACTGAATTCTTTGTTATGTATAGTCTCAGAAGTCTTGGTTAATTTGGTGAAGTGGTTAGCTAGTGGTTTAACATATTTTCTTACCCTTCTGGGGTAAGAAATTTATAATGAAAAGAAAAAAAAAAAAACCACATTTTAAAAATCTTTGCCTATTGACTCTGTTTTGGTCACTCCTTCCATGCTTAGTTGGTTATTTCTGATGCTACCTGACCCTTCCTTTCCTGCTTCTGCTGAACATACACATGAGCCAGAAGTGAAAGGTTATAGAGTCTCAGATCATTTTTGAGCCTACATTCCATTCTACTTGTTTCTTGGTTTTCCACATTCCCCAGTATATCCAGGAGCTTTTTAAAGTTCGTATTTTAGGAAGTGTTTTACTCCACAGCCTTTCCTTCAAAGCTTTTGGCATTTCTATTTCTTGCCCTCTTGCTCCAGGTGACAGAGGCTTGTTCATTTGCGTTTTGATTGTTTTGAAGGAGGGTCCTTCCCAAATTTGTTTCTTCACCCTAACAGAGATCTGAGTTAGGTAAAATAAAGTCAAGCCCCTTGTGTCAGTCATTTAGGCAGCCTCAGGAAGGTCAAAATATACAAACATGATTCCTTTGGAATAAGGTCTGTTATGTTGCCTACAAAACCAGGAACCCACACCAGGAATGCAGGTTGCTGATTTCAGGACTGCCACCACACTAGGGAGGTGTGTGTGACAAGGGTAAATTGGAAGTCCACAAAGCTCTTCCACTAGGTTTAAGTAGTCTTTCTCATGATTAAACATTTTATTTATTGCTATGAACATTTGAACATCTTCCAGAGTTCTGGTAAAGCAAATTCAGTTTTACCAGTTTATAGATTTTAGGGGGGCACATATTTCTTGGGGGATAGTATACCCTGAAATTTCCTACCTGACTATTTTTCTGATATCTTGCTCAGTTCTCTCTGTTGTCACTACTAGCACCACTTTATATGAGGCTACTATCAGCTCTTCCTGGAAGATAGTCATATACTTTTCACAAGTCATTTCATAGGTACATTTGGCTCCAGCTAATACATTCTCCATGAGAAGACCAGAAAAACTACAAACTATAAACTTGATTATTTACTTTTTCTGCTTAGAATACTTTAGAGTTTTATATAGACCTTTAGGCTATAAACCAAAATCAGCTTAATGGATTATAAGACTTCGTGGCTGGGTCCTTGCTCTCTCTACTTATTATGTTTTCTTTTAGGTCTTTGTATTTCAGGTGCTTGTACCTGTTTTTACATTTTAAAATCAGTCTCACACATCTCCACTTTCTCACTCTTTCAGTGACTTTCTTCATTTTCTTCCTACTTTTGCTTTCCCTTGCCTTTTTTTACTTCAGAGTTTTCACATATGTTAATCCTTCTTTTACACATTTGCCTAGCTAGTCAACATTTTGGTCAACAACAGATTGCATATAAGACAGTGTTCCCATAAAAATAAACAAGGTTACTTCAAAAAGTGTGTGGATAAATGGAATTAAAATATAAGCATATAAATATAAACTTTATTTCTCAATGTAAGCTTCAAGATAAAGACACTTATGTAAGGGATGATACAGACAATTTAGTCCATTTCTAAATAAGTGAAGATCTTTGGAATTTAAACATATCAGTGAAATCCTTCTTCATCATTAACTGAAGAAAAACAGGCGGCCTGTACAGATTTTTTAAGATTAGGAAAACAAAATAATTCAGAAGGAGCCAAATCAGGACCTTAAGTTGGATTCCTGGTGTTTTCTCATAGAAACTCATGCAAAATTGCTTTTATTCATAAGTAGAATAAGCAGGAACATTGTTATTCTTGAGAAGGACTCTCTGGCTAAGCTTTCCTAGATATTTGTTTTTTACTAAAGCTTTAGCTAACTTTTTCATAATAAGTACATATTATCATTCTTTGAACCTCCAGAAATTTAACAGCAAAATGTCTGAAGCATCAGCAAAACTGTTGCCATGATCTTTGCTTTTGACCCATCTGATATGCTTTGTTTGATTGGACCACTTCCATCTCTTGGTAGACATTGCTTTGATTGTGCTTTGTTTTCAGGATCACACCGATAAAGTCATGTTTCATCTCCTGTTATAATCTTCAAAAAATTTTTCAGCATCTTGATTCTACTTGTTTAAAAGGCATGGAGTGGCAATTTGGATAAAGAAGCAAGATCCAACTTCATGCTGTCTTCAAGAGACCCATTTCACATGCAATGACACCCATAGAAACAAAGTATAGGGATGGAGAAAGATGTATCAAGAAAATTTAAAAAAAAAGAGCAGGGGTTGCTATTGTTATTTTATAGAAAACAGACTTCATCAAATATCAAAAAGAATGAAGAAGGGCATGACATACTGATAAAGGGTTCATTTTAACAGAAATCCTTAACTATTCTAAATATATATATGTGTGTGTGTGTGTGTGTGTATGCAGCCAATGCTGGAGCTCACAGATTCATAAAACAACTTCTTTGAGACTTATTAAGAGACTTAAATAACAATACAATAATAGTGGGAGTCTTCAACACCTCACTAACATTGTTGTAGGAAAAAAATGGGTTGTCACAGGACCAGGAAAGTTTAGACATGTGGACACATTGTAGGGAGATGAGGGTAGGGTTTATTGGGAGAAAAGGAAAAAGAAAAAAGGAAAGAGGAATTTTCAGTAAAGTGAGAGAGAGTCCTGCTAGCAGTTCTCCCACCTCACTGATTGAATCCCAGGTCACCACCCAGGAACTGAAGAGGTCAGGCTCCTCCCTGCTGCAAATGGCATGAACTTCCTGAGACTTCACCCCATCCTTCTAATGTGCAGGTGGGCATTATTCAGAGAGAACCAGTTGGGAAAGGGAGGGCTTCATCTGGGACCAGCAGTCTGGTTTTTCAGCCTTCAGGCTGTTTTAGGCTTGAAGGTGAGGTTTTGCTGAGGACTTGTGGCTGTCTCCATCAACAGTATTAGACAGATTATGAAGGCAGAAAACTAACAAAGAGTTTTGGGACTAAACTTGACACCTGACGAGATGAACCTAGCAGACATTTAAAGAACATTCCACGCAACAATAGTAGAATATATATCCTTATCTGCACATGGGCACATACTCTAAAATTAACTACATGCCCAGTCATAAAGCAATTCTCAACAAATTCAAAAAATACTGAAATTACACTAACCACATTTTCAAACCACAGTGTAATAAAAATAGAAATACCCATGACTATTTCTCAAATCCATGCAATTACATAGAAATTAAACAACCCCCTTCCCAAATGATTTTCAGGTAACTAATAAAATTAAGGCAGAAATCGGGAGATTATTTGAAATGAATGAAAACAAATATACAACATACCAGAATCTCTGGGGCACAGCTAAAGCCATGTTAAGAGAAAAGTTAAGAGTGCTAAACACCCACATTAAAAAGTAAGAAAGATCTCAACAACTTAACAACATACTTAAAGGAAATAGAAAACAAGATTAAACCAATCTCAAAGCTATGAGAAGAAAAACAGTTATCAAAATCAGAGCTTACTGAATGTAATTTAGACACAAAAAACAATACAAAAGATTAATGTAACCAAAATATGGTTCTTTGAAATAACATATAAGATTACTAGACTACAAACTAGACTAAAAGAAAAAAGAGAGAACATCCAAATAAACACAACCAGAAATGACAAAGGTGAAATTTCCACCGACACCACGAAATAAAAACAATAAACATCTCTCTGCATAGAGACAAAAAAATCCTAGAAAAAATGGAAAAATTCCTGGAGACATACAACTTCCCAAGCTTAAACTAGGAAGAAATTAAAACTGAATAGATCAATAACAGGTTCCAAAATAGAATGCTGTAAAAAGCCTAGCAACCAGAAAAAGCTCTGTACCAGACATATCCACAGCTGAATTCTACCAGATATACAAAGAAGAGCTGGTATCAATTCTACTGAAACTATTACAAAAAGTCAAGGAAGAAGGACTCCTCCCTAACTCATTCTATTAGGCCAGCATCATTCTGATACCAAAACCTGGCAGAGAAACAATGAAGAAAGAAAATGTTAGGGCAATATTCCTGGTGAGCATAGATGCAAAAATCCTCAGGAAAATACTAGCAAACCAAATCCAGTAGCACATCCAAAAGCTAATCCACCAGGATCAAGTAGGCTTTATTTCTGAGTTGCAAGATGGCTTCAACATATGCAAACCAATCAATGTGATTTATCACATAAATACAACTAAAAACAAACACCACATGATCATCACAATAGATGAAGATAACACTTTTGATAAAATTCAACATCCCTTCATATTAAAAACCCTCAACAAACTAGGCATTGAAGAAACATACCTCAAAATATTAAGAGCCATTTCTGACAAACCTTCAACCAGCATCATATGGCATGGGGAAAAGCTGGAAGCAGTCCCCTTGAGAATTGAGACAAGACAAGGATGCCCACTGTCACCATTTCTATTCAACATAGCACTGGAAGTTCTAGCCAGAGCAATCAAGTAAGAGAAAGAAGTCAAAGGCATCCAAATAGGAAGAGAGGGAGCCACACAGCTTCTCTTCACGGATGATATGAATCTATACATAGAAAATCCAATAGTCTCTGCTCAAAGGCTCCTAGATCTAGTAAACAACTTAAGGAAAGTTTCAGGATACACACACACACACACACACACACACACAATTACCTGGGAATACAGCTAATTAGGGAGATGAAAGACCTCTACAGCAAGAATTATAAAACACTGCTAAAAGAAATCACAGATGACACAAACAAATTTTAAAAATTCCACGTATGGATAGGAAGAATCAACATCGTTAAAATGGCCATATTGTCCAAATCAATTTAGAGATTCAATGCTATTCCTGTCAAACCACCAACAACATTTTTCAGAAAATTAGAAAAAAACTACTCTAAAATTCATGTGGAACCAAAAAATAGCTAAAATAACGAAAGCAATCCTAAACAAAATGTACCTAAGCCAAATACATTAGACTACCCAACTTCAAACTATATTACAAGGTTACAGTAACCAAAAACACATGATACTGGCACAAAAATAGACACATAGACCAATGGAACAGGTTAAAGAAACCAACAATGAAGGTGCACACCTACCCCCACCTGACCATTGACAAAGTCAAGAAAAACAAGAAATGGGGTAAAGACTCCCTATTTAAAAGATGTTACAATGACTGGTTAGTCATATGCAGAAGATAAAGATTGAACCCATTCATTTCACCATATACAAACATTAACTCAAGATGGATTAAAGTCTTAAATACATAATCTAAAACTACAAAATTCCTTGAAGAAAACCTAGGAAAATATCATTCCAGATATAGGCCTTGGCAAAGATTTCATGAAGACTCAAAGCAGTTGCAACAAAACAAAAATTGACAAGTTGGACCTTAATAAAATAAAGAGCTTCTGCACAGCAAAAGAAACGATCAACAGAGTAAAAAGACAACCTACAAAATGGAGAAAAATACACACTATGCCTCCAAGATAAATCTAATATCCAGAATCTAAAAGGAATTTAAGCAAATTAACAAGCAAAAAACCACCCTGTTAAAAAATGTACAAAGGATATGAACAGAAACTTCTCAAAAGAAGACATATACATGGACAAGAAGCATATAAAAAAATTATCAACATCACTAATTATTCAAGAAATGCAAATCAAAATCACTATGATACCATCCACACCAGTCAGAATGGCTATTATTGGAAAGTCAAAAAATAACAGATGTTAGCAAGGTTGCAGAGAAAACGTAATGTGTATATACTACCTATGGGAAAGTAAATTAGTTCAGCCACTCTGGAGAGCAGTTTTGTGATTTCTGAAAGAACTTAAAACAGAGCTGCCATTTAATTCAGGATTCCTATTACTGCATATATGTGCAAAGGAATATACATAATTCTACCGTAATGACACATGTATGTGCATGTTTATCTCAGCACTATTCACAATAGCAAAGACGTGGAATCAACCCAGGTGCTCATCAATGGTGGACTGGATAAAGAAAATGTGGTACATATACATCATAGAACACCACACAGCCATAAAAAGAATTTATTATGTAATATATTTAATATGTATAATTTATATTTTTTATAATTATAATAAATAATATATACATAAAATGAAATGAAATAAACAGAAGCCACGTTAGACCTAATTTTTTTTTATTTTAAATAACCAAGGCCAAAATGTGGAGCAGGAAGGCCATGCTTTTAATTATTTTATTAGTTGTTAGTCGTTGTCAAAATTCTTTAATCACTCTAGGCTTCATCACTAAAGTAGGACTGATAAAGCCTACTCAAGACGAATGATTGCTTTACAAATAAAATCAGCTAATATGTATTAAAATGCTTTATATTGTTTTGTGAAAACACAAATTATAATTTATTCATTTATCAATTTTTGAAATAAATATTAAGCTCCTATTATGTCCCAGGTGCAGCCCCATTGTCATCATCACCATCATCTGGGATCTTTGCATGCTGTGGGGCCAACTGATGTACCAATACAATATATTTGGGTGATAAGTTTTTGATATGTGTGATTACTATACTTGTGGTACCAATCTGGCTTGACTTCAAAGAAGATCTACGAAAGAAAACACTTTAAAAATTGAGTAAATTAGGTAATGTGAGGCAGGACATACCTGAATTTTAAAATACTTTTCCAACCTTAGATTTTGGAGATGCTTGTGAAGAGTCCATGGATTATTGTAGAACTAGACTTAGACTCTAGGTAACTTTTATAAATTAAATCACTGGTATGTTAAATTTGTTGAAGGAAAGCATTTCTGAATGCTTCTCTTTCCCTTCTCTCTTTCTCTAAATTACATCTTAAACATTCATGCATTTTTGTCCCCAGGTATGGTACAGAACATATCAGAAAACCAAGAAGTCATGTGTTAACCACTTCATGGTTTTGAAAAATAAATTTGCATATCTGGGTCCTAATTTGTGTCCATGCTAGAAAACTCCTTATATGAATAGTTTAGTTGGGATACAAACATATTTATATAAAAAACTGACAATCTCCTTTGACTTCTTAAAATGCAAGCAAAAGCAACAAAAATAAGTAAAATCGAGGGAAGAGGAGCATTTGGAAATTCCAAGTAATTCTGAGAATTCCACAAAGTCCTTCACTCCAGTGTCACTGAACTGATTATTAGAGCAAAAAGATGTTAATAAAAGGGCAAGTAAAAACTAGGCGAAAGCTGCTCTACAACTCTCCTGGGATACTAAGAGCAACGTACATTGGGAATATTACTGGAGTTATTGGAAAAAGCATTGGCAAATATGGTGGCAGGATTAGCAATGATGGATGCAGCAGTTGTAGTGGTAGTTAGCAATGGCAAGGGTACCAAATGTGATGCCTCGTTGCCTTCAATGTTAGGTATTATGACCAAAGACAGCACTCTTGATTATTGCTACAGTGGTATTTGTGGTGCTTTTGGTAGGTAGTAACTCTGGCCACACATCTCTTCGTTTTGGAAATAGCAATAATTAGAGATATCCCTGAAGCAATGGAGAAGGAAAATAGATACTATCTGGTATTCAAGGCAATTAGTTAATCCTTGAATGTCTTATAAAGCATCTATTTGTTATTACTAGAACAATTTAGGAGAAACAAGTAGAAAACAGATTTGGGGTAGAGAGGATGGGAAAGTGTCAGTGAAATGCTATTTTATGGCTATTGCTTTATTTTCCAACTGGTTAAACTGGAGAACCAATGGTCACATTTGTTTTACTGTGATTTAGGTAATCAAAACTTCACAAAAGCAGTGTTTCATTTTACCATAAAAGCATGCAATTAAAACTCACTAAAATAATATTTGCTCTTTCTCATAACAAGACTGTGTGTTACCATTATTGAGCACATGGTATATTCTAGCCAACTAACTTACATCTAATCTTTGTAACCAAAGGACTTTTGTTCTTTGTTAATTTCAACTGTCTGGCATCAACAATCTTCCATTTTTGCTTGCATCACTCCAAAATAGCATAATGTACTATCTCTCCTAAAGTACATTAACAAAAGCTTCCTCCTCTCTTCCCCCTTTATACTCATCGAGTCTTTTCTCCTTAATCTGATGAAGTTGCTCAAGACAAGTGTTCATGTCAGGATCATTGATGATTTCATACCGTCAGATCCACAAGAGACATTCTCATTTTAGCTGAATGGCGTTCATCAACACCTGATATAGTTGATTACTCACTTGTCAAAATATCCCTCCTACCACCACATTCTACTTGTTTTTTCTCTTATTTTTCTGGACAATTATGTTAATCTTCACTATAATTTCCCCATCTTTATATGACCTCTATAGGGCATAATGGGATAGTTATTTGGATTTTAGGATTAGGTCCACAGTCTATTTTTCTGTTCTTCTTTCCTGAGAGACACTGTCTCCTGTACTCTGCCAAAACCTTCATATGGATGTGTGTGCCTACATTGTGTATGTGTGTGTTGTGTGTGTGTATGTGTGTGTGTGTGTGTATGGCAAAGATAGCTCCTATTAACTTCATTTGTATACTCAAGAACCTGCATAATATCTTCACTTGAGTATCTCAGAAACATGTAAAACTGAACTTTAGGTTTTCTCCCCATCCACTTGTTTTTCTGGCATATGTATTTAGCATTGTGAATTGAATATATTTATATATTGCTGTAACATATTTCATTTATTCAATCAAAACATGTGGGCTAAGTATCTAAAATAAATGAGACTCTACAGAGTTGTTTGGGGATGACTAACCAAATAAAAGCATGTTGCCGTTAAAAAGGTGATGGGATCCCTGACACAAGAGTTCAACTCTAGAAGACTGTGTTATGGGTTTTGTAAGTGCAAAAAGTATACAATAGAAAGGCAATAAATAGTTTTTTTTGTTTGTTTGTTTGTTTGTTTTTTTGAGACGGAGTCTCGCTGTGTCTCCCAGGCTGGAGTGCAGTGGCGTGATCTCAGCTCACTGCAAGCTCCGCCCCCCGGGTTCACGCCATTCTCCCGCCTCAGCCTCCCAAGTAGCTGAGACTACAGGCGCCCGCCACCACGCCCGGCTAGTTTTTTGTATTTTTAGTAGAGACGGGGTTTCACCATGTTAGCCAGGATAGTCTCGATCTCCTGACCTCGTGATCCACCCGCCTCGGCCTCCCAAAGTGCTGGGATTACAGGCTTGAGCCACCGCGCCCGGCCGGCAATAAATAGTTTTATGAATAGAAGTGACATGACTAGAATTAAATCTTGTGTTTTCTACTGTGGCTGCTTTGCAGAGACTGCACTTAAGTATGTAGGGATTTAAATGAGCATGGAAAATGAGGACTGCAAAAGATTAATAGTAAGACAAATTACCAGCCTGTTATAGGAGACACTAGTACTTTGGTCTAGAGTAGTGCTAGCAGAAATGGAGAGAAATGAATAGATTTGATATAATTTTGGTGATAAAATTTATATTACTTGCCAAGGAAAATACTATATTTCAAAAAGAGGTACTGTGTACTATCTGCTAAAATAATTTAATCTGCCTTTGGGATTTAGATACATTTATATAGAGATTGAAAATAGTAGGCATGTAATAAATATTGAATGTTTAAATGAATAGATGACTAGAGGAACAAACAGCTGGATGGATGAATACATGTGTACATGCATAGTGAATTTAACTCATTAAACTGATGAGCACCTATAGTTTTTATATTGAATAGTATATTGATTTGAGCATATATAGCAGTAGAGATATGCATACATTTGTTTGCTGGTTATTTTGTCAGATACTTTTTAAACTTTTATAGAAGATTTTAAATAGGTTTTTGCTTATCACATAAAGGCACCTGGGAAACCTTGAAAATTAAGAAAGAAAGCAATCACTTGCAAACATTTTTTCGTGTTTATTCACTAAACAAATGCAGCTGAATACTCTTTAGAGAGATACACAAGCTATTCAGCTCTTATAAGTTGATTTTTAAATTTATATGCATTGTACTTACAGTCACCTTTTTCCTAAAAAAAAAAAAAATCACAGAATATCAAGTACTACTCTATATGAAGTTTTTTTGTACCTAAAATAATTACTATAGAACGATATTATTATTTCTCCCTCTTTTTCCCCAAAATAATGTGCCGTTTTCAATCTCACTTTCACTTTAATACTTGTGAAAATTAAGATGATGATATATTTTAAATGGATAGCTTTGATTTGCATAGAAGTTTGCACAAGCTTTTGAAAGCACTTCAGAAAGTACTTAAAGCTTAGTACATTTTTCCATTGATTATACATGCCGTAGTAAACTGCATCTAGTGATATATGTTTTATTAATAGTTTCCTCCTCCTCCTGCCTAAATCACCTGATTTATTGATGGCTTCCTTTTACCTCTGCTATGATTGTAATGCTCCCAAACCTTTTTATTTCCTTCTTATACTTGTTTATAGGAACCACCATTGTGTGGGTAAGGGCGAGAGCACAGAAGAAATGGATTTTAGAGTCAATATTCAGTACCTATTCAAAGGTGACTAGCGTGAGAACTAGTGTGCTTTTGAAGAGAGAGAACAGATTGAGGAGATAGAGAGCTCTCTCTCCATATATAAGGATGGATAGCATCTATCACTTATTAAGAGTTGTTATTGGCCTAGATATTTAGGTGATGCTTTAATAGTCAATTACTAATGCCTAGGTTATACATTGCAGGGAAACACTTTTACTTTCTGTGATTACACCTGAACCAAAGTCTTGTTTTCCTGTCATGTTGCTTTTATTAATATTTCCCTTCCCTTCCCTTCCTCTCCCCTCCTCTCCCCTCCCCGCCTCCTTCCTTTTCTCCTTCCCTCTCTTCTTCCCTCCTTTCTGCTCTCCCTCCCTCCGTCTCTCTGTCCTTATTTATGTATCTATATTAACTCATATTTTTGTTGCCTTAGTGTAGGCAGTGTGTCTTTAGTTTTACATTTGAGAAAATCAGAAATAAATACTCTGAGTTTTTATTACACATTATATGATTCTACTTTTATTATACCCAAATTTCATCTCATGTTTAATTATAAAAGTAATAATTAAAGTATTAGAATATCAGAAAAGACATATAAACATACATAAGAACAGAGGTCAGTGAGGCTCTCAGAAATTGTGTTGTGGATAGTGTCCACAAATGCAGTATCCATTTTCATTATTGCTTCCTGGGACTATTTTGAAAATATGTTTTAACTAGGCTTCCAATCCCCAGTCTTTTTTCTATTATATCATTTCTGGATTCCCATGACACTGATTAAATACACACACATATACACACACACAAGATTATAGTGCTCTGTGCTTAGGAAACTGTGACAGTTCCATAATACTTCTATGTTAAATATTCTTGCAAATTTTACTAAAATGCAGGTTCCCAAGACCTATCTACAAATATTTAAATTCTTAGTTATCAGGTGGTGCCCAGGAATCAGCATTTTAAGAAATAAAGTCTTTCTGTTGTTTGACAGTCTAATCACATTAAATTTCTTACCATCCCTGTAAAGAGCACCTACTTTTACTCTCCATGGCCATTGTAGGTTCTGTATCTAGAATATTTGGAATCACTTTCACACAAAAGCTCAGGTTAAAAATCTCTTCTGCTCCACTGTCTGGAATGAATAACTCTAACTCCTCAATCTTTCCTGGCATCTCATTTGTACCCCAAATAGTCTTCTCTGTTATATTAGGGTAAGTTAATAGGTAATAGGTCTTGTTCCACATGGAGATTTTGAAGTTTTTCATTAGTATAAACATTTATAAATGTCTATATTCTTTGTACCTAGCAGATATTTGTGAAACAGAAAACGTATTTCAAAGGAATAAGCATAGATTTTGCTTTTGTTTCAGAATATTTGATATATAAATATACATGCAGACACCAGAAATTTTTAGATATTTTATTCTTTCATGTTTAATTATAAAATATTTACAGTACTAAAATATCAGGAAATACATATAAACATATCTGTCATCTATCTACCTATCTATCATCTATCTGCCTGCATGTCATCCAAAAGTTGCAACTCAGAAAAATTATATTTACTGACATTAATAGATCTTTTATATACAAAAATATATTTTTCTCAATAAAAAACTTTGCTTTAAAATTTTATTTTCTATTATTTTAATAGACATTATTGCTTAGAGCAGTATTAGGTTTACGTAAAATTTTAGCAGAAAATTCCTTTATAATTCCTATTCATGCCCCACCCCACCCTCAGTTCTCCTATTATTAACACCTTACATTAGTGTGGTACATTTGTTACAATTGATGAACCAATACTGACACATTATTATTAAAGTCTATAGTTTGTGCTAGGGTTCATTCTGTGTTTTACAGTTCTGAGGTTTTGACAAATGCATAATAGCATGTATGCACAGTTACATCATCAACAGGATAGTTTCACTGCCCTAGAAATCCCCTGTGTTCCTGCCCCTGGCAACCACTGATTTCTTTACTGCTTCTATAGATTTGCTTTCTCAGAATGTCATATATTTGGAATCACATACTATGTAGCCTTTTCAGAGTTCTTTCTTTCTCTTATCAATATGCATTAAAGGTTCTCTTATGTCGTTTTTTTTTTTTTTTTTTTTGGTGTGCGGGGGCTTGATAACTCATTTGTCTCTATTGCTGAATAATATTCCATTGTTTTTACCAAAGATTTTTATTCATTCGCCTATTGGTGGACATTTTGGTTGCTTCCGAGTTTTGGCAGTTATGTGTAAATCTGCTATAACCATCCATATTCAGGTTTTTGTGTGGACCTAAGTTTTCAGCCCATTTGGGTAAATGCCTGGGAGCAGGACTGCTGGATCAAATGGTGTGACTATGTTTAGCTTTGTAAGAAGCTATCAGTGTCTTCCAAAGAGATTGTACCATTTTGTAATACTATCAACAATGAGTGAGAACCCTTCCTGTCCCATGTTCTCTCTAGAATTCAGTGTAAGTGTTCTGGATTTTAATCATTATAGCAGTAATGCAGTGGTATCTCATTGTTTCAATTTGTAATTCCTTGATAACATTACATCAAGCAAATT
The DNA here is from genome assembly GCF_003255815.1 of Theropithecus gelada. Taxonomy (NCBI): domain Eukaryota; kingdom Metazoa; phylum Chordata; class Mammalia; order Primates; family Cercopithecidae; genus Theropithecus; species Theropithecus gelada. The sequence continues at coordinate 52,380,287 of NC_037683.1, read as the reverse complement.
TCATATGCTTATTTGTCATTTGTATATATTCTTTAGTGAAGTGCCACTTCAGAACTTTTGTTGTGCTTTTTGTTTTTTTACTTATTTTGAAGTTCCAAAATCATCAGTTTTTGACTTCATAGTAAGAATGTGAATGTCTTTACAAATATTTCCTTTTTCCTACATAAGCAAAGTAATATAACTTAGAAAATATTTTGTTGATGTGGGCCCTTATTTTTCCTAAAAATATTGTCTTGTTAATATTTTATATTTAAGCCAAAAATATCTTGTAAGTTAGGCAGTGTGCCATTTCAAATTTGCAATATACATGACTATAGATAGTGTAATTCAGTAACAAACACAGATAGTCATTTACAGGACTCGTTTTCTAATGTGTAGCCATAGAGAATGACACTCAAGTTGGTTTTGTGATCTATGTAGCCAATATGACAGGTAATTGATTTGATTTAAAATATACCTTATTGGTGGCAAATTATAATATTATTACTAAGTGTAGCAAAATAATATTTAAATGAACATCTAATGGAGCAAACAGTTTTAAAAAAAGAGTTGTTAATTTTGCCACAGTACACTTAAAATTTGGACCAAGAAACAGTATAATTATGAGTATAGTGCATGTTGTGATATAATTTCTAATATGTTACTGAGAAAAACATCTTAGTGAGAAGAATTACTGGGGACGTATTTTGATATGCATGTAAGGATTCATATCTAAAAATGTTAATATTTTCTCCATTCTATAACGAACTCTAATTTCTTGTTTGAAAATGGCATGAATACTCCATTTTCATATTCAAGATTACAATGTCCTCACCATAAACCATGAAGAGAAACAAAAGTGCTGAAGTTGTTTAAATAACATTGTAATTTTGATAATTCTGTAGTCTCATATGAATGTGCTTAAATAACGTATTTTCTATCGGGTTCTGTGAAATTCAAAAGAAACATTTCTGTGGCAGGCTTACAGAGTTATATATAGAACAATAAAGGCTGAAGAAGAAACTTCACAAAATAGAAACATACAAAAGATGTGTGTTTTAGTACTGTTATATAGATATGCTCTGCCTTACTAAACCAAAGCTGGCTTATTCCAAGGAAATCATGTTCACTCATAGAAGCTTCCTGCTGTATATTTTTTGGTGAAATTTCATACTTTAAACTGGTTTGTTTTCATTTTTTACACTGCATTTTAAAGGCCCTTAAATATCTTTATAACTTGTTTAAAACTGAAGAGACATTTGATAGAATGCTATAGAAATACAGTGAAATATTAGTCTGAGAGGATTTGGATATTACTATATAGTCTGTTCCCTGCTAGATACCACAGCAAATTAAAAATAAACATGCCCTGGTTCTTGTCCATTAACATCAAGTAATGTAGAGGTTACATGCTTTATTAGAAAATCAATCAGCATTATAAATTGCCAGATATTAAAATATGCACTTGAAATTCTTTTGTTTTCAACTTTGATTTTAGGCTCAGGGTTACATGTACAGGTTTGTTACATGGATGTATTGTGTGATCCTGAGGTTTGAGGTACGAATGATTCCGTCACCCAGGTAGTGAGCATAATACCCAACAGGGAGTTTTCAACCCTGGTCCCCCTTTCACTCTCCCCAGTCTAGTAGTCCCCAGTATCTATTGTTTTCTTCTTTATGCTCATGTGTGCTAAATGTTTAGCTCCCACTTATAAGTGAGAATATGTGGCATTTGGTTTTTTGTTCTTATATTAATTCCTTTGGGACACTGGCCTCCAGCTGCATCCATATTGCTGCAAAGGACATGATGTATTATTTTTATGGCTGTTTAGTATTCCATAGCATATATATACCACCTTTTCTTTATCCAGCCCACTGTTCATTGTCACCTAGGTTGATTCCATGTCTTTACTATTGTGAATAGTGCTACCATCAGAATGGTTATTATTAAAAAGACCAAAAATAACAGATGCTGGCAATGCTACAGAGAAATGGGAACACTTATACAGTGTTGGTGGCTATGTAAATTAGTTCAGTCACTGTGGAAAGCAATTTGGTGATATCTCAAATAACTTAAAATAGAACTACCATTCGACCAAAACATCTCATTACTGAGTATATACCAAAATGAAATTCAAATTGTCATCCCAAAGTTAACATTTCCAAATTGAAACTCCTATTTCTATTGCATTCCAACCCTAATATGCTCCATCCACAGTCCTCCCCATCTCAGTTAAAAGCAACCCCATTCTTCCAGTTGTCAGGCCGTAATACCTGGAGTCATCCTTGATTCTTCTCTTTCTCTCATACTCCTCAATCAAACCTTCAGGACAATATCACATTATGGTTACTTTCAAAATATATTTATAAACTGAATTTTTACTACTTGTACTACTACTAGAAGATTGGAGCGATCATAAACTTTTCTCTAAATTATTGTAGTAGCCTCATAAATGGTTTTCTTCTTTGTAAATTTGGTCTCCTATTTACACTGAAATTCTATTGTCTATTATTCAAATAGCATCCAGAAGAAATATTTTAAAACCTAACTCCAAATATTTCATTGAAATATGATCAAAACACTGATAGGTCTCCATTTCTTTCACACTATACAGCCAGAATCACTACACAGTCTAAAAGAACTGCATGGCCTTCCCCCACTACTTCCAGACTGACTCTCTTCTTTCCCACACATGTTCCCTTAGCTCCTAGAGCTTCCTCCAATACTCAAAGCACATCTTGCCCTACTGACCTTGCTCTACTCTTCTGCTTATGGCTACTTTCCCCAAGACATGTGCTTTGCTAAATCATCTTCAACTTTGGTCAAGTCTCATCTTCTCTGATAGCTTTTCCTTGACTATCCAAGTAACACTGTAACCTGTGCCATCCCCCTGTTTCACATCCTATCTGTCACTCCTTATCTCTTTTACTATGATCTACTGTTTTCTTTACACTTATTCAGATTTCTTGTCAAGATCAAGCAATTTATTTAATGTATCTCTCCTGTGTTATATTTTATCATACATAGCTAAAAAAAAAAAAAAAAGTTGGAAATCTCTGACTGGGATTTAACTGGGAAGCAGCAAGCTTCATTAATTACCCCTTTTATTTTCTGTATTACCGTAAGTTACAGTTGGAGCAAAATCTATGATTACACAGCTTTCTACCTGACTCAGGAAAAAGCAATTCAAGCAAAGCACAGTTGGTATCACTAAGCAAAAAGACAGAAAATGGCTAAGATGACTAGAATTTTTGGAGGAGAGTACTGGAAAGAAGGGCACTACACAGAGGAATGTTCAAGAAACTACTAAAGATAGTTACAAAGGAGATATAGCTCAATAGTCAATATACTTTTGCTCTTCTGTCAGAGGCACGTGAACCAGAGAGACTCCATCTTAAGTAGGAGCCGGGTAAAATGAGGCCGAAACCTACTGGGCTGCATTCCCAGACGGTTAAGCCATTCTAAGTCACAGGATGAGATAAGAGGTTGGCATAAAATACAGGTCATAAAGATCTTGCTGATAAAACAGGTTGCAGTAAAGGAGCTGGCCAAAACCCACCAAACCCAAAATGGCCACGAGAGTGACCTCTGGTCGTCTTCACTGCTACAATCCCACCAGCATCTTGGCAGTTGACAAATGCCATGGCAACATCAGGAAGTTATACTATATGGTCCAAAAATGGGAGGCATGAATAACCCACCCCTTGTTTAGCATATCATCAAGAAATAATCATAAAAATGGGCAACCAGCAGCCCTCGGGGCTGCTCTATGGAGTAGTCATTCTTTTATTCCTTTACTTTCTTAATAAACTTGCTTTCAGTTTGCACTGTGGACTCCACCCTGAATTATTTCTCACACAAGATCCAAGAACCCTCTCTTGGGGTCTGGATTGGGACCCCTTTTTCCTGTAACATATTTCTGGGAATCACAAAGGGAGTATAGCACAGAAACCCCGACCCGACAGCTACCTTTAGGTAAGTGTTGGGTTTCTGTAACATCTTTCTGGCAAACCCAGAAGGGACGATACAGAAGAAACCCCCTAACCCAAAGGAAATAGACTGCAGCACTGATTGAAAGACTTTGGTTAAGTGGTGTGGTACCCGGGTAAACAATGGGATTGGGTTAGTGGCCCAACTTAGGGGACTTAGAGTCTCTCCTAAGACAGAGTGGGTAAGAGGCCCCTCTTAATTAAAGGCAAGGATGCTTCACTGACCTTGGGTTAGAGGCCTGACTTAGGAGGATCAGAGTCCCTTTTAAGATTTAGAGGGTTAGAAGTCCCTCTCAGTAAAGTCCCACTCGGCTAAGAATACGTTTTGCACTATGAGATGTTAACTGCTATTCTCATTGGATTAATCTGCCTTGTACTCTTTGCTGATGGCTGTGGGTGACAGGGTTAGGCATGTTCAGGATCGTGGGACATGGGGAGCTTTTTCCTCACTAATAGGGGAAACCTGAGAGCTAATAGGCTTTCTGGAAAGATCCCTTTGCTATCCAAGAAGCAGCCGACTGAACTTTTCAGTGTCACTGCAAATGGATGGATCTTTCTCTGGCCTCTCTGATCATTTCACCTTCCCCACCCTACCACAGGCAATGCTTTTTTCTTTCTCCTTTCCCTTTCTTAATACAAAAGATTTTGTATTACTCAGGGTGACCATCTTGCCCAGAGACCACGTGTTGAAACTCCTAGTCAGAGGTTGGATTAAAGATGACGGGGCCCATCTGGGGGCAAATTTAAGCCTTGCTGGTTTGATACCAGATGCTAAGCAGAGTGGCTAATGTCTATGCTTTATCACATGTATTTTGCTCTGGCCAGAATGAAAAAAAAAATTTTGTTTTCCTTTATGACGCGGCTTGGTCCCCAGGGTGATGGTGCTGCAAGCAAGATCACTTGGGCCGCTCACGGAAAGGGAACCCCAAAGCCTGGCATGCTGGCAAAAACGTAAGAATTCCTTAGAGTCAGATCTCTGGATGCTCTCTCTGTGCAAATGGCTGAATGAATGGAAAAAAAATCAGTGTTTATCTCCTTTGTACAGTTTTGATTAATGCAAAAAAAAAAAAATTCTAATGCTAGTCTTAAGCTGGTGTACTTTGTGCCATGAGTTCATTTTTCTGTGTTGAGGGATATTTTATGATAAAACAAGGGCTTAGAACACCTGTAAGCCTGTTCTTCAAGATGACTCAACAAGCTGGTCAGTAACAAACTTGGCTGCAAGTCCCTGAAACAAACAAAAAAACAAACAAAAAAAACCACAAAAAACGGGAAGAAGTCTCTACCCTGTTTTGTCTTTGGGAGCTTGACCTTTTTTTTTTTTTTTTTTTTTTTTTTTTGAGATGGAGTCTCACCCTGTTGCCCAGGCTGGAGTGCAGTGGCATGATCTCGGCTCACTGCTACCTCTGCCTCCTAGATTCAAGCGATTCTCCTACCTCAGCCTCCCAAGTAACTGGAATTACAGGCGTGCACCACTATGCCCAGCTAATTTTTTGTATTTTTAGTAGATACAGGGTCTCACCAGGTTGGCCAACCTGGTCTCAAACTCCTGACTTCAGGTGATCCACCTGCCTTAGCCCCCCAAAGTGCTGGGATTACAGAGGTCTGAGCCACCCCGCCCAGCGGGAGCCTGACCTTTTAACCATGTGGCTGTACCTTCTCTTGGTCTCCACCTTCCAGGGAACAGGAATTTTAGAGGTTATGTGCTTGTCAGCTCTAAAAATCATATTAGACTGGGCACAGTGACTTACACCTATAATTCGAGCAGTTTGAGAGGCCGAGGCAGGCAGATTACTTTAGGTCAGGATTTCGAGACCAGCCTGGCCAACTTTAGTCTCGACTAAAAATACAAAAATTAGCTGGGCATGGTCTGGGCGGGTTGGTACACACCTGCAATCCCAGCTACTCAAGAGGCTGAGGCAGAAGATTGCTTGAATGTGGAAGGTGGAGGTTGCAGTGAGTGGAGATCGCACCACTGAGCCGCAGCCTGGGCAACAGAGCAAGACTCCGTCTCAAAAAATAAATAAAAATAAGAACAAAAATCATATTAAATAGTTAAAAGCCTTTGCAAACTCAAAATTAACTACTCTAGAATTCTTCTGGGAAAGAAAATGGGGACAGCCCCATGCTGCAACTCAGTAGCTGAAGTTTTGCACTTTCACAGTGGTGGTCTGGGTCTGATTTCCCACCTAGGAAGTAATTCTTTTTTGTTTAATATGTGTGTGACCTTGTCTATTCTCTTCTCCATGGACTGTCTCAAATTTTCCTTTCTCTAAGCACCTAGGTGGTTGGTCTTTGGTAAAGTTCAGAAGCTAGAAATATTGACTGCTTGGCATGGCTAAAGTACAGTAATAAGAGATCTGAAAGGATTTTTTTTTTTAAAGAGCACTGTGGTTAAAAGTTTAATTAAAAGTGGATAAACAAGCTTTAGATATATTTAAAATGCCTTTATGTTTTTCTCGTCTTGGAACTTGTTTTACTGGAGAAAGGTGTTTTCCTTCTCATTTGACTGAATTATTTTTCTCCATATTTTTTGTCTTGCTACCTTTAATGGACACATGAGAGGCCTAAGATAATTTCTGGTAGCCTGTGACTAATTGGGAAAAACAGAGGAGGCTCCACAGACCCTGTTTTGGGAAAAACCTTTGTTTTCCTCATGAAACCCCAGGAATTAAAAGCAGATAGATCCCTCTCAAAATCAAAGGCTCTATTCTGTTTTGCATTGTGTTATCTGATGGTTTTGAGTTTTGAGGGTATCAGAAATTACTTCGCATTATGAAAGACCTTTGGTGTGTAATAACTAGGTAAGAAATATAATTTAAGGGATGACTAATAATAGTTTTGGAGGGATACTTGACTCTTTGCACACTTGGATCAGAGAAGCATGCTCTCGACCATCTGGAAGGTAAGGAAACATCCCCATCCCCCACTGGGAGATGACACTCCCATGAGGGATGGGCTGATTACAAAATGGGCTGATTGGCTTTGGGTTGCCTTGCAATATAATGCAGAGTAGAAGCACTGCACTGTCTTCTCCTATAGTATTTCCCTCCTTTTGGGGATCCAGGAACAAGTATAAAATGGCACCCTTAATTTTGGGGATCTGTCTTTGCCTTCAGTTGCTTATTTGCTGCCCTCATTTGACCCTAGAAAAACAGGCTTTCCTGGCCCTTCCTCCAAAGATTCCATCCTGAAGCCAGTAATCCAACTAAGAAACTGGCAAATGAAAAATCTTACAAGTGCTGAACCTTCTGTCTGTCTGTCTATTTATATGCATTATATGTTTATATATAAAAGAGCTCTACTTGGCTTAGAAAAATAAGTGCTTAAATCAAATATTTTAATACCTTTTGTCACATGACTTTAGTAATCTTTTGGAAATAAAGATAGTTTTGAAGATTGGTAAAATAAAATGGCTTGAAAATGTAGACATTTGGCCTACATTAAGGTCAGATACCAGATTTGCTAAATGCTTTAAGGTCAAACTGCTTCTTTAACTTTTAAAAATTGTTCAATTTATATACCTTAAAGCCATTAGAGCCTAGATAAGGCCTGGGAACATGTGGAATTAGCCATACCCTCTAGCTATATAAAGATTATAAAGAAAGAGATTTTATATAAGAAAGGTTCTTGTATGGTAAATTATTGTCCTAAAGTAAAGTGACTGGTTGTTTAAAATGAGGGATTTTAGGACTAGTCAGAAAGTCCAAGAATGTCTCATATGGTCTGTGTAAGTCATGAAAAGATTTGTGAAAGGGAATTTTTGGAAGAAATGTTGTACAATTCAAAGGTTGTTAGAGGTTGTTAGACCTCTAAATGCTTCATAAAATGCCACTATAACTCTTACCATACAATTGCCTGCTTAAGTAAGGTAAGACCTGGGGACATGTGGAATTAGCCATGCCCCTAACTATGCTGGAGAGTCAGCTCTTATCTGCATTTCTTCCTGGTGTGTGCTAAGCTAGGCTCCACACCTAGTATATAATTAAAATCCCTTACTTACCAAGGTTTTCACCAAAAATGAAAGTTGCTAAGAGTTAACATTATAACATGTAATTAAAACTACAATTAAAGAAATTAAAGAATTTAATTAAAGAAACAATTGTAATTAAAGAAACAATTGTAATTAAAGAAACAATTTTACATGCAAGGTGTGTAAAGAAAGTAAAATGTGTTTTTGGTGAAAGATCATAAGAAGTCACGGAAATGTGGACTTTTTTTTCCTGCCTAAAGTGTTAAATTATTGTTTTATGTAAGAAAAAAATCTAAAATTTAAACAAGTTGTGGAAGGATTATAAAAATTAATTTTAAGAGATTCTGTGTGTGAACATATTGGCTAAAGTTAAAGGGGTATTATTCAGTTTTTCCATAAATTAAACATTGGAATAAAAACACAACAGGTTTTTCTTAGAGCACCGATTTGCTCTTTCACAAAAAAAGGTAAAGGATTATAAAAGGTTTATAAGAATCTTACCTTATGGTTAAACATTGAGTAAATATGTCTATAAGGTAGACATATATGGTACAATTGCTATTAAATTCTAGTCTCATTAGTTGTTTTTAAGTTTGTTTCTGCAATTTAGACTAACCTTGCTTATTCATGTAAACCAAGCAGTGATCTCTGACTGTTGCTCAGAAGAAACAAGAAGGATGGGCGATGTAAAAATCTGAATCAGTATTCTAATTTGTGCACATTACAATTAGCTAACAACCCCCTATAAACTTAGTTCCAGCAGTTTCCCAGTTCATGAAAAGCCTTCTAATTTAGTTTACTTGGAATAACTTTACTTATTTTGCTTTATTCTTATGGAATATATTGCTGTTGTGCTCTTTGTGTAGGAATACAGAACAAGCTTACTGAATGTTTTCTTAAACTAAACAGTTATTCTTATCAAAACTCAGGAGTCATGAATGGCCCTTGCCATACTGATGCTTTCTGACTGAGCACCTCTCTACCCTGAATGCAAGAGACCCTCATAGTTAGGCAGGAATATCAACACCCCTATATAGCCTGAAGAAGTTGCAGAAGATGGATCTTTGTCCCTCTGCCACATTTAGGTTTAAGTGTTCTCTTATAAAAGAAAGGACAGAAATGTCAGAGGCATGTGAACCAGAGAGACTCCGTCTTAAGTAAGAGCTGGGTAAAATGAGGCTGAAACCTACTAGGCCGTATTCCCAGATGGTTAAGGCATTCTAAGCCACAGGATGAGATAGGAGGTCAGCACAAAATACAGGTCACAAAGACCTTGCTGATAAAATGCATTGCAGTCAAGGAGCTGGCCAAAACCTACCAAAACCAAAATGGCCATGAGAGTGACCTCTGGTGATCCTCACTGCTACACTCTCACCAGCACCATGACAGTTGACAAATGCCATAGCAATGTCAGGAAGTTACTCTATATTGTCCAAAACGGGGAGGCATGAATAATCCCTCCCTTGTTTAGTGTATCATCAATAAATAACCATAAAAATGGGCAACCAGTAGCCCTTAGGGCTGCTGTGTCTATGGAGCAGCCATTCTTTTATTCCTTTACTTTCTTAATAAACTTGCTTTTACTTTGCACTGTGGACCCATGCTGAATTCTTTATTGTGCAAGATCCAAGAACCCTCTCTTAGGGTCTAGATCAGGAGCCCTTTCCTGTAACATTTCCTTGTCTAATAAAATTCCTACTTTTTACTAACTCTAATTTAAGAGTCTATCGTATTTTTAAGTGATCAGAGCTAATTGGTATGGTAGCTGGTTACGCTCAGCTTTTACCCTCTTGATATTCTGTAAATTCTTTTAGGGCAACTGATCATGCTTATTTTCGTTATGCTTAGGAGTAACCCATAAGCATTTGCTAAAGAACAAAACTAATAAAATAAAATGTCAAGATGTTGGATGTAGAAGCTGTTCATTTTCAATTTACGTTTAAAGGTAAATGGAATGCTTAAACTTTGATATGATGAGCACATAGTCACTCTTTTAAGTTAATGGTGCTACAACTTTTAGTAATGCAACTAGTTAATTTCCAAATTTTTCTTTTTAAAATTAAGAAATTATATATTTAAAATCTAATCAATTGCTGTTAGCTGCACTCTTTAACAGTGAAAAGCTGACAGTAGACAAATTATTTATACCCAATTTTAACATAAACCTGTTTATGAGGTTTAATATGGTTATTAAATAAAAAAGGCTAGTTTCTGAGGGTAAAACTCATAAAGGTCTAAGCTTATTGGTTTTACCTAGTTCTTAGTATATGATATAGAGGAAAAATTTTACTAACAAAGAAAGTTTTTAGTTTTAAATGAGAACTACCCAAAGTAGCTAATTTCTGGCAGCATTTTTTTTTTTAAATCATTTAACTATGAAACATGATGATTACTCAGGCAGACTATAACCGCCATCCATTACCTTCCTTTAGTATTCACTGCAAATGGAAAATGATAATTCTGATAAGCCTGTAAAATGTGATGTATCTTAAAACTCACTAAAGTTTCTTCATAAAAACCTACATTTTATCCCAAAACTCTATAACATTTCTGACTATTTTACTTTATAGAAATCTAAGATTAAGAAAGAGGAAGTATGTTTCCTGAGGTGAAAATTATAGTCTACTGGTTACTTGAAAATCTTTTTCAAATGGATTGGGCCTAATGCCAATATTTAGCTATGAGGTTCCGTTTCAGATTCAAAGTTCCATTGTTATTTCGGTTTAATCCACACTGAATATTTTTAAATATTATGGTCTTAAATTAAAAAATGCATTGCTAAATTGTGAGTAAAAGTCTGGATTGATGAAGTTAATTATTTAAAAATTGTTTGATAAAATTGTTAAAACAAAAATATATCTACCACCATTCTCTGATAAATTTCTTATTCTAACTTTGCAATTAATACAGCTTATTTTCAGATTTAAGACTATTTGTGATAGTTTTCTTTAACCAAAGTCCTACATTTATCATTGAACAAAAGGGAAAAAAAGCTTTTAAGCATTTTTTTAACCTCATAGTAAAAATATAAACAAGACATTACTCTTTTCAAGTATTTTTAAATATTCCATTTTGTCTTGTTTGCTAAAATATTCATTGTACTTGAATCTATTTTTCTCTGTATCTAAATACTTCTTCTTTGCTAAACTTTCAAAATATGTTTGGGGCAGACTGAATAATGGTTCCTCAAATGATATCCACATCCTAATCCTTGAGATTTGTGAATATTACCCTATATGGTAAAATATGAGATAAGTATCTTGAGGTGGGACAGTATCTTGGCTTATCCAGGTAGGCTTGAATTATAGTTACAAGTCCCTTTTCAAGAGGAAGGAAGAAAAATTTGAGTCAGATAAGAGAAGGCAATGTGGCCACCAAAGCAGATTTTGCAGTTATGTGGCCACAAGCCAAGGAATGCTGATTCAAGGGACAAATTCTCTCCTTGAGTCACCAGAAGGAGTATGATTCTGCCAACATCTTGATTTCAACCCAGTGAAACTTTAGATTTCTGGCCTCCAGAACAGCAGGGGTAAATAAATTTTATGTTTGTGGTAAATTGTTACATCTTCCAAGATAAATTAATACATTTTTATTTAGTAAGCCTTTAACAGCAGGAGAAAATAAGAATAAAGTGGTAGAACTATTCTGCAATTTTATTTTGGATTTTGATAAATATAAACCCCATAAATACTTGGAGTAGATCTTTATACATGTTTAGAGAACCTCATCTGTATTCTGCTGTTCTTAGAAAAAGGATAGTAATAGGCATTGATTAGACTTTGAATTCCCAGGGTCAGTCATTTCCCCTTTATGAAAACTCAATTGCGTCATTTCTCCTGAGGAAAACAGTGAATCAGGGATCAGCCTCCTCTCACCTATGTTCTCTGCCCACGATATTTTATAATTCTTTTCTTTTGTTGGGATGCAAAGCTTGAGGAAAGGGTAAGCAAAAGGAACTGAAATTCATTCTATTCCAAAAACAACCTGTATTCTGGCTGAAAACACATTAAGAGTCTAAGCTTAACACATAGGAAGACAAGAGAAGGTACAAAAAATCCCAGAAGGTTCCTAAAAAGCGAGAGGCTTGCAGGAGAAGTCATCTGGGCAAGTGTGTATTTGCTCAGATTTGGGGAAATGTATATAAACCTGGGACAAAAAATAAAGGGAGTACTTTTTCTCCTATTCTTTTTCCCTCCTATGTCAATCCCTACCATCGAAATCTGGTTTAGATTTTCATTAGGCCCTTTCAACTTCAAGGAAAGAAACAACTGTCAGGTAACCAAAAATGAAAGAGGCTTATGAAACACATACTGGAAGGGCAGAAATTTAGAAAGCTCTTTAAGTAGCTGAACCAAGTCTATACTTCAGTAAATGCTATTTCCACCTCCACTTAAAGCAGCTAGGAATTAACATCACTATTGAGTGTTAGAATTAAAGTTTGCAATTTTTTGATAAGAAGGAGGAAATTTTGCCAATTTTAAAGCTACCGGCTTTAAAACAGGTTTTGATATAAAGGAGCTTTTTCTAGAAATATTTTATGATCCCATCTTCTTGGAATATACCAGTATTTATGGTTGCAGGTGTTCCAAAGCATTTCTGGTTTTGGTTTGCTTGACTTAGTCCTTCAAGTTGGAAGTGATTTCTGCCATTCAAGCAGACTTGAGTCTTCACAGATATGAGTTCATTTTGGGTTTCATAAAATCAGTTGGTTTTCTGGAATCTCTCTTTTGGTTTTTGTAGTTTGTAACTTATTCTACAAGCTTTTGTTCTTTCTCCTACCTTGTTCTTTAAATTTTTTTGTTGTTTTGGTATCGTTTAGCATGCCTTCAGGCTTGCTAATTTTGGTTAAATATTTTGCAACCATTTTCACCCAAGTTTGTGTATTGTGCACTAACAAGTTGGAAAATTCCAATATTTATTACTTATTGACCCAGGTACAGGAAATAAGAGGGTGCATTGTGTGTGTGTGTGTGTGTGTGTGTATACATATGTGCATGTGCATATATATGTCTATATATGTCTATATATGTGTGTATATATGTGTGTATGTATGTGTATATGTGTGTATAGATACGTGTGTGTGTGTATATATATTTATAACAAAAGCACTGACTAGTAGTCTTTCTTTTATTAATCGCTGTATACTGATAATCCTAAATAATATCAGTGATAAAACACTTCTTCATGCTGGGGCACATACTCCCACTTCTTCCCCTCCCTTGGTATGCCACTTCCAGACAGTCTTCATTTTCTCAAAACATTGTTATGAATGGTATCTTCAGGAAACATTTTATTATTAATCATTAAGTTTTTATTGAGAAATAATTCTCATATGAAATGCACAACTCCTAAATATTCAACTTGATGTGCTCTGACAATTGAACCCTTGCAGCCACCATCCCAATTAAGATACAGAACACATCTGTTACCCAGAAATACCCCTCTAGCTCAGTTTCTGTTAATTCAAGGTCACCTTCACAACCACCCAAAACAAATTATTTCTCATTTATCACCAGGGATTATTTTTGCTTATTTTCAGATATTATTTAAAGGAAATGTATCTGGTAACTTTTGCTCATCGAAATGTTTTAAGTCTTCAGTTTGTTTCTAGTTTTTGATATTTCAATGATTTTATTCCTTTCTGCATGCAGATCCAACACACTCATTGATACTTATTTCTAGTTGTCATTTGGATCTTGTCATTTGGATCATGGTAAACTTAATTGTTTTACTTTGTACATTTGTTATTTTGTACAGATAATTTATTTCACTATTTTATTCATTAAACTAATTTTTAATCAATTTCAAATTTTTACATTAAGTTAAAATCTTTAATTGACTTTTTGGTTACTATATTGATAATCATGTCTTTTAAATGACACTATTTTCTTTGTATTTTGTATTTTATACTTTATTCCTTCATAATCTGGAATTATACAATAAAAATATTGAAGTTCAAACTCTTTACAAATAAATTTTTCTATAAGTAACATGGATATTATCAGTTAATGGGTGTAACATATACTCTTCTAACAGAGGCTAAGCTTTTAGTTTTCTTTTCTATAGTACTTGTATAATATGCATAAGTCAAACTAAAAATATAAACAAACACACAGACACATGCATATTTTGAATCTGAGATATATTTTTGCCTCATATCCACTGCCCTTTTTAGGAGATGAAAAGATTAGGCATTGATGACACTGAATGCAATCTACCTTTGATAATTCATTTATATTTAGTTTAGTTTAATTGTCATTTGTTTGTTTTTATCTACTTCTGTTCCTTAACTTGTCCCAAATAATTACAATGATATTTTTATTTATAAAGTATTCCTTTTCCAAGCCCCAGGATCAGATTTTTAAAAAAGAACTTAAAGTTTGGTATCTTTTCTGTGCATTTAGTACTGGTAAATATATCAAAGACAAATAAAATTCATGATTTTCAAACTCTTTAGAATGTTTTTAGTTAAAAATATCAAAATATTCATTTGCTTTTTAAAAATTAATACCTTTAAGAAAGGGTTGAGTCTTGTTTAATTGTTATCTTTAAATTATACAGTTATTTTTTATCTATAGGATGCTATTTGTGCTCACCCCAAATAAAAAAATTATGTGCTTAGTATTTTTTTACTGTAACTAGATGTATTCACCAGTGTTCTCCAGAGAAACAGAACTTGTAGGATATGTAGACATATTAGATAGATAGATCGATGACAGATGATAGACACATAGGTAGAAAGATAGACAGATAATCTATTATTTAAAAACTTAACTCAAGCAGTTATTTTGACTAACATATCCCAAGACCTGTAGTCAGCAAGCTGGAAAGTCAAGAGAGCCAATCTTGTAGTTCCAGTCCAAAGGCCAGTAGGCTTGATACCCAGGAGGAGCCAACATTTTGGTTGTCCCAACATTTCAGAGTCCAAAGGCAGGAAAAATGGAATGTCCTAGCTCAAAGGCAGTTAGACAGGAGGAATTCCTTCTTACTTGAGGAAGAGTCAGCCTTCTTGTTTTATTTAGGCTTTTAAAGGATTTGAAAAGCCTCACTCATATTAAAGAGACCAATGTTTTACTAAATCTATCCATTCAAATGTGAATCTCTTTCAGAAACACCCTCACAGACACACTCAGAATAATATTTGACTAAATGTCTGGGCACCCCAGACCCCAGTAAATTGGATGTGTAAAATTGACCATCAAATAGGTCGTTAAGTTGCAAAGTTGAAGATTCTCTGCTGTAGAACAACACAGAGTCCTCAGTATATTAATGTGCATTGATAGTTTGCATAGGAGAAAAGTATTTTTAGTACATCAAAAATATTTTCATGTGCTTTTTTTTTTAGAAACAATGTGTTCAGTAACTGTACTGCAATGAACAGTTTTGAATATACTTTTTTAAATTGCAGAATGATGATCAGGTTTTGTTAAAAATACTATTAGTAATAAATTATCTATCTCTTCTTGGTGTTAAATTTTCAGAAAATTATTATCTGTACTTACAGGAAATTATGAGCTTTAATCTTTCATGTAGTTTTCCTTTACCGTGTTTATCCAAATACATCAATATTTCTTCCTCTGATTCAAATAAATAAAGCTTATTTACTTATCTTGTAAACAAAATGGAAATGGAAATAATATAGGCCAGACTTCTACCCAACTAATGATTCATATATTTACAGAGACTTATCACTGGGGCATATTTGTTGGAGACAAAATATGAAGGTTTAATAAAATCCAACTTTTTTTTTCTTCTTTTGAGACAGAGTCTCATTCTGTTGTCCAGGCTGGAGTGCAATGGCATGATGTCGGCTCACTGCAACCTCTGTCTCCAGGGTTCAAGCAATTCTCCTTCCTCAGCCTCCCAAGTAGCTGAGACTGCAGGTGCCCAACCACCATGCCCAGCTAAGTTTCTATATTTTTAGTAGAAATGGGGTTTCACCATGTTGGCCAGGCTGGTCTGGAACTCCTGACCTCAGGTGATCCACCTGCCTCAGCCTCCCAAAGTGCTGGGATTACAGGCATGAGCCACCATGCCCAAGCCATCTATTTGTTTTATAGCAATTATTGTTTTTATCTTGTGGCTACTTTAATAGATAATTGTTACATACTGTGTAAGCATTAAATCCATTATTTTCTATTTGTAAAGATAACTGAAACAACTGGTTTAACTTTTTAATAATGAGGTTGTTTCAGCATGTTGTATTGACAGTTTGTGGTCAAGTGTTCAGTAAGGTGATTGTGTCACTATTTAAAACCTTAAATTAAATATATTTTTGACATTGTAAAATAAATCAAAGCTTTCTCTTTTTATTTAATTACCAAGAGTATCTGTGGTGAGAATCCATATGCTAAACTAAGATACATAAAACAAAGACATCCTTATATTTAATATTTTGACTTGCCAGGCAAGCTGTCATTTCTACGTTTATTAAAATACTATCTCTATTCTCTGATTAAAATGGCTAGTCTTCAGAGGAATGTTTTCAAATTTGTAATGATTCTTTATGTATAATTCCATACTTTCATATATAATTATTTCTAAAAGAAGTATAGAATTCCAATCTACATTTTCATTTTGTTTTCTTTTCACTACTCTTCTAGATATGTTTGATACGGTTTGTCTGTGTCCCCACCTAAATCTCATATCAGATTGTAATCTCCACATTTTGGGGGAGGGACCAGGTGGGAGGTGATAGGCAGTTTCCCCATGCTATTCTCTTGACAGTGAGGGAGTTCTCACAAGATCTGATGGTTTGCCTTGTGCTCACTCTCTCTCTCTTACCTGCCGCCATGTATGATGTGCCCACTCCCTCTTTCGCCGTGATTTTAAGTTTCCCGATCCCTCCCCAACCATGCAGGACTGAGTCAACTAAATCTGTTTACTTTATAGATTACCCAGGCTCAGGAAGTTCTTTATGGAGTGAGAGAATTGACTAATACAGGAAAACTGGTACTGGTAGAGTTGGGTACTGCTGTAAAGATAACCTGAAAGTGTGGAAGTGACTTTCAAACTGAGTAATGAGCAGAGGCTGGAACAAGTTGTGGGGCTCAGAAGAAGACAGGGAAATGTGGAGGAGTTTGGAATTCCTAGAGACTTGTTGAATGACTTTGACCAAAACTCTGATAGTGATATAGACAATGAAGTCCAGTCTGAGGTGGTCTCAGATGGAGATAAGGAGCTTGTTGGTAACAGGACTAAAGGTCACTCTTTCTATGCTTTAGCAAAGGGACTAGTGGCATTTTGCCTCTGCCCTAGATACGTGTGGAACTTGGAACGTTGAACTTGAGAAAGATGATTTAGGGTATCTGGTGGAAGAATTCCTAAGCAGCAAAGCATTAAAGAGGTGTCCTGGATTATTCTGAAAGTGTTCAGTTTTATGTGTTCACAAAGAGATGGTTTGAAACTGGAACTTATACTTAGAAGGGAAGCAGAGCAAAAATGTTTGAAAAATTTGCAGCCTGAATATGTGGTAAAAAAGAAAAAACCATTTTCTGGGAAGGAATTCAATGTGGCTGCAGAAATTCGCATGAGTAACTAGTAGCTGAATGTTAATAGCTGAAACAATGGGGAAAGTGTCTTTAGGGCATATCAGAGATCTTTGAGACAGCCCCTCCCATCAGAGGCATGAAGGCTTAGGAGGGAACATGGTTTCACAGGCCAAGCCCAAGGCCCTAATGCTCTGTGCAGGCTCAGGAATTGGTGCCCTGTGTCCCAGCCATTTCAGCTCCAGCTTTGGCTAATAGGGCCAAGATACAGTCCGAGACATTGCGTCAGAGGATGCAAGCCCCAAACCTTGGTAGCTTCTATGTGGTGTTGGGCCTGTGGGTGCATAGGAGTCAGGAATTGAGGTTTGAAAACCTCTGCCTAGGTCTCAGGGGATGTATAAAAATGCCTGGATATCCAGGCAGAAGTCTGCCACAGGGACAGAGCCCTCATGGAGAACTTTGCTAGGGCAATGCAGAGGAAAAATGTGGGTTTGGAGCCTTCACACAGAGTCCCCTTTCTCACCACTCCATTAGGCAGTGGGGCACTACCTAGTGGAACTGTGAGAAGAGGGCCACCATCCTCCAATCCCCAGAATGTAGATCCACCAACAGCTTTCACTGTGTGCCTGAAAAAGCCTCAGGCACTCAATGCCAGCCCATGATTGTGGCAGTAGGGCCTGAATCCTGCAAAGCCATAGGGACGGAGCTGCTCAAGGCCTTGGGAGCCCACTCTTTGCATCAGCATGCACTGGATGTGAGACATAGAGTTAAAGAAGATTATTTTGGTGATTTAAGGTTTAATGACTACCCTGCTGGATTTTGGACTTGCATGGCACTTGTAGCCTCTTTGTTTTGACCAATTTCTCCCATTTGGAATGGGAATATTTATCTAATACCTGTACCCCTATTGTATTTTGGAAGTAACTAATTTGCTTTTGATTTTACAGACTCCTAGGTGGAAGGGACTTGCCTTGTCTCAGATGAGACTTTGGACTTTTGGGTAAATGTTAGAATGAGTTAAGACTTTGAGGGACTGTTGGGAAGGCATGATTGTATTTTGAAATGTGAGAATATGAGATGTGGGAAGTGCTGGGAGTGGAATGATATGGCTTGGCTGTGTCCCTACCCAAATCTCATCTGAAATTTTAGTCCAAATTGTATTCCCCATGTGTCAGGGGAGGAACTTGGTGGGAGGTGATTGAATCATGGGGTGGTTTCCCTCATGCTGTTCTCATGACAGTGAGAGAGTTCTCATGAGATCTCTTAGTTTAAAAGGGGAAAATTGCCCTGCACTCATTCTTTCACCTGCCACCATATAAGATGTGACTTCTTCCCCTTCTGCCATGATTATAAGTTTCCTGAGACCTCCCCAGCCAAGCAGAAGTAAGTCCGTTAAACCTCTTTTCTTTATAAATTACCCACTCTTGGGCAGTTCTTAATAGCAGTGTAAAAACAGACTAATACAACATTCATTAGCATATTTAACTAGTCTCTTAGCTGTCCCATTCATTATGTTCATTTCAGCTGATGGGCGCATTTGCATAGGTTGAACAATGCAGAGGAAGGGGTTGAATGAGACAATTTATCAGTGTCTTTACTTAAAACCCTGGGGGAGAAGAACAAAGAAAGTACACCAAAATACCAGAAGAGCTGGGGAAAGAGTAGAAATCAAGAGAGGAAAATAAGCTGAAGTGATCACTGGTGTCAAATGTTGCAGTTTGTCTCATAATTACAGTTACTGTGTTCAATGTTCATTTTCTCAGCAGGGTAATTTTTGAAGGATGTACTTTAACTTCTTCACTCTTTTGCTTACATTTCACCCATGCTGGCCTCTATTATTAATAAGATTATACAAATTTGAAGAATGTTGTAGATGGAGAAGGCCTTAGAAATCATTTACTTCAATCACTTAATTTTTCATAGATAAAAAGATGAAAGCCAAGTAGTTTGCCTCAAATTCCCAGCTAGCAGAACAGTGACAGACTCAATATTTTGGCCTCCTCATCAAAAGCTCTCTATTGCTCTAGAGCCTCATTCTCATTTCCTCTTTTCTTCTGTGTTTGTTCCCCACCCCCTTTCCTAAGGAGATAGTCAAAGGAATATGTTTCTTGATGATGAACAGAGCAGGATGCTTTTTGTAAGCAGATGATTAGGGAAGTGAATCACTAGTCATTGCAACTTTTTTTTTTTTAAAGGAAAAGCAGGCTTTTGGGTGTGTTGAGATGACACTTAACATTTCCTTGAAACAATGTGTGCTTTTGTGTAGTCAGGTTTATTATAGTCATAAATCATGAGGACTAGTAAGGAAGGAAGATTCCATTTCCTTAGCTTTATTTTGTTCCCTCAAGGAGGGACTATAATGCAAAGACCTTTATATCTCACTACTGCTAATAAAGGAAAGGCCAGATGATGTATTTTCTTTGCTATCTCCTACTCAGAGTTATATAGCATTTATCTCAGCCTTAGCTTTAATAGATAATATTTGTTCGCTTCATTACATTACATATGAGCAGAAAGGACGCAATCCTGAATCGTTTGGGTAGAAATCTTAAAAGCTATGTATTTGCTAAGAATGAAATTATTCATGTCTCTTTGAAACCTGAGGATTACAGGCATCAGACCAATGATTCAACAATAAGTTAAACAATCATAATAGCTATAACTAATTGCCTATTTATCTATCATTTCTTACTTTGTACCATGCACAGTTCTATAAACTCCTATTATTGTAATCTTCATTTAAATAAGAAAACTGAAGCACTGACAAGTTAAGTAACTTTTACAAAGCCACACAGTGAAATTCACTGTTAAATCAACAAATTATATATGAGTTCATTCAATTTCCCTTCATTTAATTTAAACTACTAAAAAGACATGTTAGCATGCATAATTTCATGTAATTAATTTTCAATACAAAACATTGATTACAGTGGCTTAATGAAAATTTGTAATATTAAAGACCTATGAGAAGCTTTTTAACACTTCTATAATATTTAATTCAAACTTTTATTAAAACTACACCACTATAAATATATCCTAAATAATAAATCAATAGGCAATATTATATTTAGGTTCTAAGATATTCATTATAGCATTATTTGCAATAGAAAATATTTGAATCATAAATGTTCATCCTTAGAGAACTATTTAAATGGAGTATGACATGTCTATATGTGCCATAAGTAGAATATTATATAACCCTTTAGATGGTATTTTGAGAAAATGTTAATATCATAAGGTAATGGACATGATACAATATTGAGTAAAACAGTGATATTGAGTAACTATTGAATAAAATAAATTTTACATGCAATATAAACTGCATTGTGCAGACACATACACATCCAGAGAAAAGCAATGGAAAGAAATATACCAAAGAAGTTTTTTTTTTTTTTTTTTTTTTTTGAGACAGAGTCTGGCTCTGTCGCCCAGGCTGGAGTGCAGTGGCCAGATCTCAGCTCACTGCAAGCTCCGCCTCCTGAGCTTACACCATTCTCCTACCTCAGCCTCCGGAGTAGCTGGGACTACAGGCGCCCACCATGTCGCCCGGCTAGTTTTTTGTATTTTTTTTTTTTAGTAGAGACGGGATTTCAACGTGTTAGCCAGGATGGTCTCGATCTCCTGACCTCGTGATCTGCCTATCTCGGCCTCCCAAAGTGCTGGGATTACAGGCTTGAGCCACCGCGCCCAGCCTTCACCAAAGAAGTTTTGGGTGGTTATCACTAATGAGTAAATGGAACATTTTTGAGTATAGCTTTATAATTTTATCTTCTAATTTTATCCTGTGTACATAAACAATGAAATTTGCTTAAAATATTATTTATCCTTTGGCTTATTCTTAATAGAGTTGTTATTTCTGAATAAACTAAAGTAGTAGGTGTAAAAATGCTTCGTGAGAAATGTGTTGATCTTATAAAATTTATCTGACTTCTAGTTCCTATATGAAAAGTTTTCCTTAGAAAATATTTATAATTTCCAGGTTCAATATTTAAATAAAATTGCTCTATAATTATGAACTAAAAAGTGTAAAAGTTAAAAATTTGATTAAAGAAATTCTGTGAAATTTATGAAAATGTTATAGTTCTTTCTTTGATATAGAATATTTAAAATTTAGAAATATATAGACATTCTATGAAATGTAATTGATTATGAAACTCATATAATCTAAACATTTTTCTCTTTTTTTTGAGATGGAGTCTCACTTCGTTGCCCAGGTTGGAGAGAAGTGGCGTGATCTCAGCTTACAGCAACCTCCACCTTCCAGGTTCAAGCGATTCTTCTGCCTCAGCCTCCGAGTAGCTGGGATTACAGACACCCGCCGCCATGCCTGGCTAATTTTTAAAATATTTTTAGTAGAGGCGGGGTTTCACCGTGTTGGCCCAGCTGATTTCAAACTCCTGACCTCAAGTAATCCTCTGTCTCCCAATGTGTTAAAATTAGAGGCGTGAGTCACTGCGCCCGGCCCTTTCTCTACTTTTGGAACAAAATTCAAGTCATATGAAAGCAAAGTTCTGTAGGCAATTTAAGCTTTGTCAGTCATGTGTCAGGGAATTACCAAGAGTAGTTGCTCATTCACTTTCATCTATTAAACTGTCTGAAGCTGTCTTTCTTTACAATGAGATTAGTGATATGAATGATACTTCTGAAGAAAGTCAACATACATAGTTATTCAGGTAATGTGTAATACATTTTATATAATGATGACTATTCTATTTTAAAAAGATTTTCTGCAGTTTAAAAAAAGCTTCATTATATAACTTATAACAAATGCATACTATTTTCCAGATAATAATATTAAAGTGAACATTCATTTCCTGGAACATTCTAGCTAGCTAAAATTTTCCTAAACTTGCATAGAGAATATAACTTACAAATGTAACCCCACCAGAAAATATTTCCCAACTTATTTCTCCGTTTTTGCCAGCATTCCTGGTAAAACTGGTCAGACATACCAGAATCTAGAGATTTGAAAAGGTTGCTAACCGGCTCAGCCAGATATCATAGCCAAGGTTTCCACAATTTATTTTAGGTTAATTTTAAATATGGGTTAAATATATTTTGCATGGTAAAGATTTCTGAGCTAGCTTGCTTTGTCCGTATCCTCTTTTTCCATTTCACTGCAGTCGTTCACCCACTAACTAAAACCGTAATTATCATTTGTTATATTAATGCCTACACTAAGGAGGTGAACACATTAGTTTGACTCTGCAGGAGAAGGAAACATCTTCTTTCCATACGTCTGCATTAGCTACTGGGAGTCATAAAGGATAATTTACTAATGTTTTGATGATTTAACAGTAAGTTCACTTCAGATAGTCAAAAAGTTAATTGGCATTTAATTAAAGATCTGAATAAAATCATCCTGTTAGTTTGTGCCCAAATCATGTGTATGGGGTCCAAGATTCCTATTTTTGTTGTAATATCTTCTCCACATATCAATTAGTTGTCTAAAAGGTCTGTTTACTATCTTGGTTATCCAAAATAATGTGGCTCCTTTAAGGAGCAAAAGCTATTTACTCTTTGTAAACTTAGTGCATATCTCAGAGGTCATGCCATTGATCAGTAAATATATGTTAAATAAATACAAATAAGTACGTGAGAGAATTATTTGCCTAATGGGCACTGAACTGATTAGATGTATTTAACTTTTGTGGGCATTTTACAAATTATAGCCTAAAATTATAATTATTGACTATTGGAAATAATGGGAATACACTTAAATCTGCAATATTATGAAATATATTTTGGGTGGTTCTGCCTTGCCCAAGCCAAGTCCCAACAGAGACCTTTTGTGATACTCTTTTAATATAATCCCATACTTGGGATTTGAGGTCACCATTAATGTAAATCAAGTGAAATCTAGTAAAGAAAAATTAAAATGCTCCAATGCATTCTATATAAAATGATGAAAAATGTGGAAACTCAGGAAAAATTCAGACAGAAATATTTTATTTCAATGTAATGAATATTGATGTGAACCCTGCTGTGTGGACTTTCTGTTGAAAACAATGATATTAATTATATAACACAGCTTCCTATATATTAGTAACAAATAGGTTTTCTTAAAGGTGATAATTATGAAGCATAAAGTCACGAAATATCATGCAGGTTAGCCCAAAATAGGAGTGGTGAGTCAGGTTACATTTTTTTCTGCATCTTTACAAAGAAAACAAAGAATAATGTTGAGGCAGTTATCTAGACTACTTAAAAAAAAAAGAAAAAGAGAAAAAGAAAAACCTTCTGGTCATAGAAATGTGGATTTGGAATTCTTTATTTTTGAACCAGGTTTATTTATTAACAGCCTGTGTAACCTATACAAACAATGTAAGTGTTTGGTCTTCTCACACTCTTAATTCTTACAGACTTAAATGATAAATACTAAAGTTGAATTCTGATTTTTGCATAGTCAGAGGATAATCAAATGTACCGATGAGGCACTCTAACTTCTTATTTTGTTTATTCCTCTAACTTTGCAATGAACGCTTATTAAGCATCAACTATATGTAAGAGGCAGAGTAACGTATATATATATATATATATATATATTTTTTTTTGCTAAAAAAAATAACGTCAGCCTCATTACTAAAGGCTTAATCTTGAACTTTGCTGCATTTTATAATTATTTTGTGGACATAATTTAAATCCCTTTGATTTTTGCAGGAAAAATATGGGTCACGAAACACATTAAGTAAAGGAAAAGAAGATATGCATATACCATACAAGTATAGAAACATAAAACTGACCAAATGGAATAAAATCCACCAAGACTAGGCAGTGATTGGAAATAGACTGTGGAAATTCAATAATTGCTGGCCTAGTGCTGTATTCACACAGGAATAATTTGTATCACTCTTGCACTGTTCCTAAATACTTACATGATTTTGAGAATATTATCTAAATGCTCTGTTCTTCAGTTAGTTTCCTTGTAATTGATAAGTGGATATTGATAATCATCTCATTTGGTTCTGATATAGAATTGATAAAAATAAAACCTTTTTCAAATTATTGATATAAATTACGCACTTATTTAATGTTTATTTCCTTTCATTTGCATCTTACAAGAGAAGTCTTGGGATTTTTAAAAAAATGACATTTGAACTCACAAGCTAGTGCCTTTTGATTAGTCTCATATGAATGTTCAACTCAGTCATTACCCTCTGTTGAAATTTCTGTTTTTAATGTCTATTTTTAGCAAAAGCCATCTAATTCCAAAATTAAGAGCTGAAAGAAATCTAATTATATTTAACTCTGCCATTTTACTAGGTGAAGAAAAGAACAAGAGGGTTTAAGTGACTTGACCAACATCACTAAACTAGTTAGTACCAGAGCCAGGACTTTAACTCAGCTCTTCTGAATTCACATGCATACCCTTTACACTATAGGATATGGTCACTTTACTGACAAAACTGCTGTTTAAAGTAGGATATTTGGATGGTTCTGTTCTTACTAACTCTTCCATGTGTCAATAACACCTATCTTCATTGTGTCAAAGCAAGGAGAATCAACATATTAGTCCTACTGACCATTTGACTAAATTTCAGCAAAGAGAAACAAATGTAATAAAATGTCTAGATTTTCTCAAAAAGAAAAATACTTCTGAGAGAGGTTATAAACTTCACTTCTTAATTAGTACTTTCTGTGAGAGTGGAGTTAGGGTTCTAACTTTCTGACTACATCTTTCAGGAGAGGAAAATTATGTAATATATACAAAGATGTCATTTATGATTACATACCATTGAAAACATTATTTGTTACATTCAGAGGGCATATATCTTCTATGTAAGGACTGAGGGTATTTCACATTTTTATGATAAACATGCCCAGATTTAAAGGGCAAACAAAGCAGCCAAATTCCTTTTTTTTTTTTTTTTTTTTTTTTTTTTTTTTTTTTTTTTTTTTTNGAACCAATCAACCAACCAACCAACCAACCAACCAACCAACCAACCAACCAAAGTCCTAATTCTGGAGACACATTAGATAAAGGATCCTAGAACTCTCCCTTCCTTTTTTTTTTTTTTTTTTTTTTTTTTTTTTTTTTGTGAGACGGAGTCTCGCTCTGTCGCCCGGGCTGGAGTGCAGTGGCCGGATCTCAGCTCACTGCAAGCTCCGCCTCCCGGGTTTACGCCATTCTCCTGCCTCAGCCTCCCAAGTAACTGGGACTACAGGCGCCCGCCATCTCGCCCGGCTAGTTTTTTGTATTTTTTAGTAGAGACGGGGTTTCACCGTGTTCGCCAGGATGGTCTCGATCTTCTGACCTCGTGATCCACCCGTCTCGGCCTCCCAAAGTGCTGGGATTACAGGCTTGAGCCACCGCGCCCGGCCCCAAATTCCTTTTTAAAAAGCTTTTACCGTTTAACCTTGAGAGAAAATTAATTTCTGTGCATTTACTACAATTAAACTTATGAAGTGGAAACATTTTTAAACATCCTTGTTTTACTCAAAATATGGGCACATGTGAAAAACAGTTCTCTTTGCCCAGTCCCTTAAATCCTTGCTTCAAGTTTCCAAACCTTGATTTGACTCTTTAGTCATCTGATCCAACACATTCCACAATAGTCTCCAAACTTGTATGACAGTCAAGACTGCATGAACATGCTGGTTTCTCTTCAGAACGTTATTTCTCTTTCCTTTAAATGGAATGATAGACATAGATAAAAGTGATAGCGAGAAAGATATATAGATTAGATAGAAACGTTATTGTGTCTTTTCCTCCATATCAGAGTATAGCTTTTATAGAAAAATAAACAAAATAACCTATTAAACAAAAAACAAGCAAAATATTGAATAGTCATCTGAATATATAGGTCAAATAATATAATTCTAGCACCTTTATTTAGCTACATAACAGGGTTTACCAACACTAAGAGTCTGCACCTGTTCGTTCTCTGCATACATGGGTATGATATCTGCATCCTATTCCCTAAAAATCCTAGTGAAGCTTTTTCATAGGAAAATTTATATTTGATAGCACTGAGTTGGCAAGCATCTTTATTTGATGCCAAGAGCCAAGGGCAAAGACCATTCTCTGTATTCTCAGTAAAATGCCTTAGGCTTATCAACCCCTTGGCTCTTGCCTATGACCAATCCCAATAAGCTCAGATTTCATCTTGGTTTTCACGCACTGTGTACTGATATCAACTCATGAGATTAGTTGTGTAATTGTTATTTCTACCTCTCATCCTCTGTTCTTTCAGTACTGAGGTCGTGCTCTATGTGTTTAGATTGAGTGTCATTTTAGACCCAGAAATTATTGCCTGGATCTCAACTCCTGATCTTGGTTAGAGTGTTGCCCTTTCTTCTGGCCTGCAGATCAGTTTCATTTCCTGAATTGTTAAATTTGTGTGTGTGTGTGTGTGTGTGTGTGTGTGTGTGTGTGTGGTGTTGAAAGATTGAATATACAAATAACAATGGCCAAGACACATATAAAAATAATAGAAGTTTAACCCACAACCTGTAGCAACCTACCCAGGAAAATAATACTCCTACCTATAATAAACAATTCAGAAACCAGCATGGAGTAAGAGAGACTTGCAGGGAGCCAAATTGCTGCCTTTATTGACAATATTGACAATGAAGCAAGCTAACAACAACTTCTGTAACAATGGACTCCAAATGGCCAGATCTTGATTAATAGCTGACAACTTTCCTAATTTTTGTCCTTGGTTTTAACTTACAAACAATCACATAGGATGTTCTGCTTCCAGTTAGTCAGCATCCAGCTTCTCCACGCCAACAACCTCTAATCAGGGCATATCTGAAGCCTCTGTTTCGTTTCCCATTATACAGCCTATACTTCTCTCTCTGCCTTTCAGTCTTTGCGAAATGCTATTGATGGTGGCTGACTCTCTTGCTACAGCAGTCTCAGAATAGGCATTGCTTTTCTCATTTGTTTGGCCCTTATTTCCACATTTTGTGTGTGCTTTGTGCAGATGCATGAGTTATGCAAGGAACACCAGACACACACACATGTACATATGTGTTAAGATAGGAGATTGACTTTTGTGGGAATGAAAGCTTAGTTTCCTGCTTAGAGTTGAGAATACAGAGACATTCAAATTTTATTTTTCTCCTTTTCACTTGTGACCAAAATGGACACAGAAGGTAGCTATAGGTTTTACTTATGAAATGTGTGGATATAACACACCCAGTTACAGGTAAGCATGATAATTAGGGCAGAATGATAAGAGGTGTACCTTCCAATGACCCATCTTGAGGACTCTTAACCAACTATAATTGCTGAGCCACTTAATGTAGACCCCACAACTGTTGTAATGAGGGTGCCATAACTACTTTCAAACTATTGAGTGTGGCGCCTATAAACCCCTCATTGCTTTTCTGTTTAGTGATCGTGGCTAATTGACTAGGATGAAGCTTCTTTACTTGGTTTAATCATGCGACAAACATTTATCAAGCATGTTCATAACGACTAGAAACTGTGGGTGAGTTAAACATAACACTTTTGACATGTGCCCTCCAGAAATTTTTATTCTGATTTTCATTTGATATCCACATATGAAATATTAAGTAACAGAATAAGGCAATTATATGCCAGATGTCACAGGCAGTATATGATTAAGCCTCCAATTAAGACAAAACGGTGGTTAGGTTTCTTAATTGCTACAAAAGTATATCAACATCTCAATATCTCTCGGATGGGCGCAGTGGCTCATGCTTGTAATCCCAGCACTTTGGGAGGCCAAGGCAGGCGGATCACTTGAAGTCAAGAGTTCACAACTAACCTGGCCAACAGGGTGAAGCCCTGTCTCTACTAAAAACACAAAAATTAGCCTGGTGTGTTGACACATGCCTGTAATCCCAGATACTCAGGAGGCTGAGGCAGGAGAATCACTTGAACCCTGGAGGTGGAGGTTGCAGTGAGATGAGATTGTGCCACTGCACTCCAGCCTGGGTGACACAAGACTCCGTCTCAAACAAAAAATTTTCATTTGCTCCTAGTAAGTCCAAGTGTAAGCTCACCAAGGCCTTGTCACAGAATGCACTCATCTGCTCTTATCAGACATATAGCTAAAAGAAATTTTATTTACAGGACATATTGGAAATACATGGTTAATCCATTTTGTGTTAGTTATTTCTATGGTCTATACTTTTTCAAGCCAGTCCACTGTGATAACGTATGCTTGGCCTGCTCAAAGAACCATGTTCCCTGATTTGCAGATGAATATTAAGGTATATATGTTTATTCAAGAGGGCTATAAGGAGTAACCACACAAAACCATTATATTAGCTACAGGATATTATTCAGTAATCTGTTCATGATATTTCTTAGTTTCTCCTTCATAAAATTCTACAGAAGAAAATTATTTCAGAGACTGATATTATACAAATTTTTCTTTTGCTGAGTATCAAGTGAGTTTCTTATTTTCCAATAATAATATAACTGACACTATCTCCTCCCTCTAATTATTGCTGTCAAGAAGTTAGGTGCAAACTTTGAACATTGAATTAGTAAACATACTAATTCATATGTTATAGGAAATGAAGTTTGGTAAAGGAGAAAGGAAGGTATAAGAAACGAAGTGAGAGAAAGGAAGAAGGAGAGTAACCTTTTGGCTCCTGATGCTCACCTTTGACCTTTAGTATTCCAAATATATTTTGGAAATGATGCTTTGCCTCTATATATGCTTTCTTTTTTGATAGTTAAAATTTTAAGCATTCAACTTTAGTTCAGTGTATTACTTCCTCAGATGGAAATTATTCAATTTGCCTTCTCTTACCTAATGTACACACAAAATAATTATAAAAATCCACTTCCTGGGCATAAGAGTTCAAGATCTGAGGCTGTTTCTACTTAATTAATATTAGCATAAAAATATGTGAAAGATTGAGCATATAGGTTGATAATTATCAATGCTTCCAGCTAGAACTGATCAATATGACATATGAGGAATAATCATTGGACTTGTGAGTAGTATTAAATAGTTACTGGTTAGCTTCCTCTTTTATCCAGCAGCATCTAAGTGATTTAAATATCACAAAAACTTTTATACTTTCTTTAGTAAACATGTTTCATTTTCATATTTTAACAGAGTTCTGCTCTAAGGATAGGATAGGAAACAGATTTTTTACTGAGTGCCAATCCTGGTCGAGTCTTGCGTAGAAACATTTTTTATTCAACTTAATGAGGTAATAAATATTTTCATTTTAAAGAAAGGAAAAGTATGATGAAAACATTTTCTCAAATCACACAGTAAGTGAGAGAGACAAGATTCAAACACAAGTTTATGTAATTTAACAAATCCATGCTCTTTCCTGACATGTCCTGCCTCTCTCTTATTGAATATTTTTATGACAGTCTATCACTTTAGTGTATGCTTAAGATGCTTCTTCACCTATTGACTCATTATTTTTGAGAAAAAATGACTGTCCCTCCACTTATTAATTCCTTCTTTTCATAAGGAACTTTTGGGTGTCTATTATGTTTTATATACTGTGACAGATGCTTGGAATACAAAATGAACAAGCTTGTTTCATCATGGCGATATTAGTAACAGCAGTTGGCCTAAGTCTGACTTCAGTGATTCCATTTCCACATGCTTAAATCTTTCTTAGGAAGAGAAGTGATTAAACATGACAATTTCATTTTCACATTTTGCAGCTAAGCTGCTATTGTGCACCCTCTTAGAGATGTATCTACTTCAGAGAAGATGAACTGATGTGAACACTTAGATGTTCAAATATTAAACAAGGATTTACAAGGTACTTCAGGATTAAATATGCAGAGTTGGAACTCCCTCGGGTTCTCAGAAATTTGTTGGTTTAAAGAAACAGTGCCAACAGATAGACAACTTTATTAAAGAAAAGGTAAAATTCTACATGCTTTCTCCTTCCAGAGATTATTGAAATATAAATTTATTCATGACTGTACTGTAGATATTTAAGTAAGTTCATCAGTCTATGATTAACATTTAGCTGAATCTTTTACTGATGCCACATGTACTTTATGACTTAAAAGAGACAACAACAATCATTTCATACATTGTTCTTGGCTACCTTCTGCTCTTCTCACACTGGCAATTATATAGGACACACAAGTGTAGCTCTAGATCATAGGCACAAATCACCAGATGACGAAAGTTACAGCACTAGTAGATGGATAGCTGAATGGAGCAGCATTGTTGAATATATTTACTTACTGTGAAGGTCACAATAGGTATCTGTCAGGAAAAAAAAATGTATATTTAAGCTGAACTGTGATCAGCCTTGAATATATAAATCAAAAAAATTATCACAAATAGTTTTTGTTAAAATTCAAAGCAAAAAGGAGATAATATAATGTGCTCTTTTGAGGAGGGTTAGTAAATAATTGAGAAAAATAATGTTTTCTACCACAGATATGCAGGTGAAGGCAGTGAACCACAGACGCATTTTGCCACATTTAAAACATTGCTTGACTGCAAATTTTAAAAATACAATGCTATGCTTTTATCTTTAAGAGTCTGAGGATATGCAGACTCTTACTCTGAATCCTACTTTTATTTATCTAATCCTCCTTTTAGTTAGAAAGAAGAAATAAATGAGAAAACTGCACAGGAACTATATATTTATTCAACCAGTCATTGACAAAATCTGTACTAGAAAGTGATCTCTGCTCTTATTTCAGTGTTGTCACTGTAGGAAAGTAGAGGCATGCCATAGATAATTACTTAAATATGCTTCAAATAGATAGGTGTTCTCCTAGGAAAATCTGGCCAATTGCTCGCTCAAATAATTTCATTGCATATACTCATTGTGCTGATAATTTACATACAGAGTAATATTTTTGTCCATTTTAAGTGATTCTATTAAGTCAACTGCAGGTTGCTAAATTACAATGTGTAATTTTGTAACAAAAGTCATTTTCTTTCTTGGTTCGTATGCATATGGTACAATTAGATTCAGTGAAATAATTCCAAGGTATTCTAGATATTAAAGTTTGCAATTTTATACCAAGTATTTTTTCTTATTGTTCCTATACCTGCTTTCTAACCAATGATGTGCAATATTGGGTAATATATTATAGTTCAACTCAAGCTTTCATAATCTTCCTTACATTTTAAAAAAAATTACGAGTTTTCATATTGATTAGAACAAAGCTAGAAAATTATCCTTAACCAGTGTAATCTATCCAATTCTCCCCCTCAATCACCATAACATGATGTACCAATACCATCTCCTGATAGTTGATTAAGTTGACTGTCGATCCAAAACAAATTGAAACTTACTTATAACCAGGCTGAGGAAGGCTGTTTTATAAAAAACAAGCTAGAAAAATAATTTTAAAAATTATTTTTCTCAAAATAACATATTATTAAATATTCTATACATTTTATTGTCAAAGTTAAACAATACAAAAAAGTCAAGAAGTTCAAATCATCCCAAAACAAGACCCAGAGAAAATCATTGCAACATAGTTGATCCCTGCCCTTACAGAAAACACAATTCCTGAAATTTATCTATATCTATTGTATTTCTATCAATAGTCATAGATATCTTTCACATTAATGAGGCACTCATTTTTCTGTTGTTTCCCTGCTCACTAGGAGCCTGACTCTCTAGTCTTCCTTTGTCTCCAGTACTACACTAACTTCTCCAGTCACTAGTAACTTATTCGTACATTTTAAAATAACTACAAGAGTATAATTGTAACACAAAGGATAAATACATGAGGGAATGGGTACCCCATTTTCTATGTGATTATTACACATTGCAAGCTTTATCAAAACATCTCATGTACCCCATAAATATATATACCTACTCTGTATTCACGAAAATTAAAAATTTCAAAAAATTATCTCTGCATTGAAATCCTACAGAGACACCCCTGCATCACCCCTATTTTCATGTCAACATCAATCAGTGGCTTTTTAATCATTTATAATAGGTCAACTTTAATCTTAATTTTTTAAGTATCCTATGTTTTCTATTTTAAATTAATTTTTTATGTATGCTATTTATTTTTTCTTAGGTCTTATTGATCTTCCTCACAAGGCAGTAAGCTTGGTAAGGGCAAGGAGCACTCACACTCTGTCATTGCACTGTCTATTGTCGTTTTTATTTTTTTTAATTTTTTTTTTTTTGAGACGGAGTCTCGCTCTGTCGCCCAGGCTGGAGTGCAGTGACCGGATCTCAGCTCACTGCAAGCTCCGCCTCCCGGGTTTACGCCATTCTCCTGCCTCAGCCTCCCGAGTAGCTGGGACTACAGGCGCCCACCACCTCGCCCGGCTAGTTTTTTGTATTTTTTTTAGTAGAGACGGGGTTTCACCGGGTTAGCCAGGATGGTCTCGATCTCCTGACCTCGTGATCCGCCCATCTCGGCCTCCCAAAGTGCTGGGATTACAGGCTTGAGCCACTGCGCCCGGCCCTATTGTCATTTTTAAAGGCTGCATGGTATTTACGTATGTGTGTGGATGTCTGTGTGTATATAATTTCTAAAAAAAAAAAAAATCCTAACAAAGACTTTTCCTTCCATAAAGATGGGTTGAGCATACTTTTCTCTATTTCCACCACTAAGCATAGTTATATTACATATTATTATTATTTAGTATCAAATACATTATGTATTATTACATATTAAACATTTTTAAGAAAACTTGAAAGTGGGAGAAAAGTCAAAAGTCAATCAAAAGTCAAACAGGCTAGGAACTTCAGAATTCGAATCATAACACAGTGGTCAGTTTCTTGAGTTTTCTTGGTCTCACATATCCTATATTTGCCACTGGAGAAGCCAGTAACCCAGATAAAACAATAGTGTAAAACTCTGAAAATTAACTAAAAGCTTATAGCAACCTAGACAGTGTTTATTCAATAAAAGCTGCCAAATATCAAAGAGCAGCAACATTTGTGTAATTTTAACTGATCCTAGTTCCATCTCTGGTTCCACAGTTTATTGGTAACCTTGAAAATAACAGCCTACCTTCCTCATATAGGTAGTGGAGAGAGCAGAATGAACTTAGTTCTATCTGGTGACTTCTAGAAGGCCCACTCAGAAGGCTTGCGTTTACCTCACATAACTCAGAACTCACCTAATAAAGCTGCTGCCTGAGGTAATTTGCCAAAAATACTTAAATGCTAATGTTTCAGTTGCTATTACATCAGGTAATGAAGAACACTGGAACAAAACAATGGATTAATCAAAAATATTAGGAGGAAAATCTATGGGCGAGATGGTTTAGTAAATAAAAGCTCTTAAAGTTCTGGCATATTTCTGGGAGCCTAGAATGTCAATTAGAATGCTTGAGGTTCTGTCCTTCCTGCGTGGTCAAGAAAGAACTGAGAAAGCCCTACATGTCACCTTTGGGAGACCTTGAGGATTTGTGCAACCAGGAGCTGAAGGCTAAGGCAAAGTTGTAAATTGCCTAGCTGAGTGTTGAGGGTGTAATTCAGCACTCACACAGACACAGGCACACACAAACACAGCCTATAGAAAAAGATAGGGTTATTTTGGGTCTAGGCATTTAAGAAAATCTTTGCCTATTTTCATTGGCTGATCATTAGATAATTAAACATTGGCTTTGGTGGCCTCACATGACAGTAACACAAATTTTCCAGAATTCGTTCAGAAAAGCCAGTGAACAAATAACAATGACTGCAGAAAACAGTAACAACAAACCCCAAGGAGGGCGAGACACATCATAATCAAACTGTCAAAAGCCAAAGGCAAAGACAATATTGAAAGCTGTAAAAGAGAAGTAACTCAAGTACAGAACATCGTCAATAGCTGATTTTTACCAGAAACTATGGTGTCCACAGGCAGTGGGATGATATAACTAAAATGTTAAAAGAAAAAATAAAACCCATAAACCTACAATATCCAATAAAATTGTCCTTAAAAAGGAGAAACTAATATATTCCAAATAAGTAAGAAACCATATGAGCTAACAAATGTCTCCTACAAAAAATTGCTAAATGAAGTATTTCAGGCTGAAATGAAGGGACATATGGTAGTATGCTCAATACACATAAATAAATAAAGAACATCGGTAAGCATAACTATTTAACATAAAATACTGCCTTAATAGCCTTTGTATTATTTTTCTTATTTAAAAGATAACTGCATATATCAATAATTACAAATATATGTTGATGGGCACACAATGTATAAAGATGTAATTCATGGAAATAAAATCATAAAAATAATGAGAAGAAAATTAAAATAGATCTAGTACAAAAGAGGAAAATAATGGAAAATTTGAAGAACAAGAAATAAGATAAACAAAAACAAATAGCAAAATAATAGGAATAAGTCCTTCCCTGTAAGTAATTATGTTCAGTGTAAATAGACTAATCTTTATAATTAAAAGGCAGAGATTGACAGTATAAATTAAAATTAAAATAAAAAGAACATTATCCAACTATGTGCTGCTTATAAGAGATTCAAAATTTAAAGACACAAATAGATTAAAAATAATGATAAAAGATATTCTAGGCAAGACATAACCACAAGACACCTGGAATGAATATAATATAGCTCAGAAAAAATAAAATTTAAGACAGAAATTTTACTAGAGACATAAAATGACATTATAAATAAAATAATCTGTTAATCAAGAAACTATAAGAATTATCGATATACATACAGTTAAAAACAAGGTCTCAAAACACATGAAGCAAAAACGTACATAATTGAAAGAAGAAATATTTTAACATTAATAGATGGAGACTTTAATACCCCACTTTACATAATGAATACAACTAGAGGGGCAGATCAACAAAAATATTAAAACTCTGAGAAAAGTAAAAACCAAGATAAAGTAACAGAGATCCATAGAAAACTCCAACTAACAATAGTAATATGCCTATTCTGCATTACAGACCATGTACTAGGCCACAAAACAAGTAACAATACATTTAAAACCATTGAAATTATATAAATAATGTTCTCTTACCACAATGGAAATAAATTAGAAATAAATTATAGAAGAACATTTGGAGACTAACAAATAACTGAAAATTAAACAACATATTCATAAATAACTAAAGTTTCCAAGGAGAAATCACAAAGAAAATTATAAACTACTACTTGTTTGGGCTGCTATAAGAAGAATGCCATAGACTGGGTATTTGAATAACATTCGTTTCCTACTGTTCTGGAGGGTAAGATGTTTGAGATCAAGGTGCCAACATGGTTGGGTCCTGGTTAGAGCTGTCTTACTGATTTTCTCACATGGCACAAAGTGATAGAAAACAAGCTCTCTGTGTCCCTTTTTATAAGTGACTTTATTAGTCCATTTTCACACTGCTATAAAGAGCTACCTGAGACTGGGTAATTTATATGTAAAAAAAAAAGTTTAATTGGCTCACAGTTCTGCATGACAGGGAGGCTTTAGGAAACCTACAATCATGGTAGAAAGTGAAGGAGAAGCAAGGCATGTCTTACATGGCAGAGGAGACAGGGAGAGAGACAGTGAGGGGGGAAGTGGCAACCTTTTAAACCATCGGATCTTGTGAGAACTCACTATCACAAGAACAGCATGGAGGAAACCATCCCCAGGATCATATCACTTCCCCTCAGGTCCCTCCCTTGACACATGTGGATTACAATTCAAGATTAGATTTGGGTGGGACACAGAGTCAAGCCATATGAGGCACTAATCCTATAGAGAGGATTCTACCCTCATAAACTACCACTTATGAAAGGCTCCATCTCCAATTCTACCACACTGGGGATAGGGCTTCAATATATAAATTTTGGTGGGAAACAAACATTCAGCCCATATAAAAATCTTTGAGATAAACAAAAAGTGAAAACAAAATATACAGAAATATATGAGATGTAGAGAAAGCAGTGCTCAAATGAAAATTTACAAGAAGACAGATTTCAAATAATCTACCCATCCACTTTAATAAAGCAGAACAAAGACAAAATTGAACACAATACAAAGAAATAGTTTTGTTCTCAACCACAAACATGGTAAGTATGTGAGGCAATGCATATGTTAATAAACTCGACTAAAACATTACACAATATATCCCTATTTCAGATATGTTCCACAATATATAAAATTATGTCAATTAAAAAAATTTTAAAGATGGTTTGTTTAATCAACAAAATTCAGAAATCTTCAACTAGGCTGACCATGAAGAAAAGAGAGAAGAATCAAATTATTAACTTTAAAAATGAAAATGTGGGCATTATCATGGACCATAGAAACTGATTATAGAATAATGCTATTAACAATTAGAAAACTTAGATGAAATAGACAAACTCCTAGAAACACACAAACTACCAAAACTGATTTGAATAGAAATAGACAATATGAATATATTTATAATAGAATATTAAATGAGTAATAAAGAACTTCCCAACAAAGAAAAACTCAGGGGCGGATGCAATCACTGGTTAATGCTACCATACATTTAAAGAAGAATTAATACCAATCCTTCTCAGCAAATACAGAAAAAGATGCTCAACATTATTAGTCATTAAGCAAATGCAAATGAGATTCATAATTAGATACCACTTCATATCCACTAGGATGGGTATGAAAATTAATGATAATAACAATCATTAGCAAGGTTGTAGAGAAATTGGAACGCTCTTAGATTGCTGGTAGGAATATAAAATGTTGCAGCACTTTAGTCAACAATTTGGCATTTTCTCAAAATTTCAATCAGATGACCCAGGAATTTCACACCCACAAATACACCCAGGAGTATTAAAATAGTATGTTCACTTAAAAATTTATAGGCCAAAGTGTACAAACCTGGAGTTATGCAGGATAAAAATAAATCTATAGAGCTAATGCACAGCATGAGTATGATAGTTAATAATGCTGTATTTTATACTGAAAATTAGTTAAGTGAGTAAATATTAGATGTTCTCACCCATAGAAAAAGAAGGTAACTATGGAAGATAATAAAGAGGATAATTTTCTTGATTGTAGATATCATTTCACTACATATTGTATATAAAAACATGTTATACACCATAAATATATAAAAAGAATTATCTTAAAATACCAATAATAACATTAAATGTTATTTCCCTAAACATACCAATTAAAAGGTAGAAATCAACAGCTAGAAAAAAAGCACATGACCCAATTATACGTATTTCTGTATTTAAAAAAACTCATTTCAGGTACAATGGTGTCCGTAGGATGACAATAAATGTTGGAAAAAATTGCCCATGCAAACAGAAGTAAGCAAGAGTGTCTATGTTAATGTGAGTTGAACTTTACTTCACAGAAAAGACAATTACCAAGATAAATAGGTCCATCCACCAAGGAGGTATAAGCAATCTTACAAGTGAATGCACTGAACAATAGACCTACAAAATATGTGGAAAAAAAAAAATGAAAGAATAGAAAATTCCAGAATACTGATTGGAGGAGACTTCAACACCCCACTCAACAGTTGATATATGTAGATAGAATATTAGAAAGGATGAACTAAACATCAACCAATAAGATCTAATCAACACTTAACAAATATACAACAGCAGAATGTGCATAGTATTAATGCATTCATGAAAAATGTCCAAAATGGAACACATCTAAATCACAATTGATGCATCAACAAATGTCAATGATTTGCAATAATATAGTTTGTATTTTCTAATCACAGTGAAATCAAACTAGGGAACAATAACAAAAAGAGAACAGCTAAAACTCCAAACACTTGGAAAATAAGTAAGATACTTATAAATAATACACAGGCCAAAGAGGAAATTGCAAAAAATAAATAGCAAAACTTCATAAAACTGAATGAAAATACAAGATATCAATGTATGTAAGACATAGCTATAAAATGTATATAACTAAAGAGCAAAATTTATATCACTAAAAACTTACATGAGGAAAGGTCTCAAAACAGTAACATAATGACTTAGGAAACTAGAAAAAGAAGAGGAAAATAAACCCAAAGAAAGCATAAGAAAGAAAACAATGGATGCAGAAATCAATAAGGTCAAAACTAGGAAAACAATAGAGAAAATCACTGAATCAAAAGTTTGATTCTTATGTCAAAATAAATAAAATTGGTAAATCTCTAGAAAAATTGACAAATTAATAAGAATAAAGACATAAATCAAATTGGGGAAGTGAAGAAGGGATATCATGACAGAATCCACATCCTTTTCAATTGCTTGAAAATCAGAAATTCCTCAAAAGTAATCAAAATTAAAGAAATGATCTGAAGAGTCCTATTACCTGTAAAGAAATTGAATTTGTACTTTAAAACCTTGTAAGTAGAAATATCTGGGCACATATGCATTCACTGAAGAATGCACACAAACATTTAATGATAAATTGATAAAACCAATTTTACAAAATCTTTTTCAGAAAAGAACACTAAGAAATGCTCCCCAACTCACATGAGGGCTTACTACTACCCTAAATGTAAAACCAGTGAAAGACAGTCCAGAAAATGAAAAAAATTAAATAACTCCCAGAGACTTCAATCTAAAAATCTTTAAGACAATATTAACAAATCAGATCTAACAATGTGAAAAAAGAATAATACACCGTGAACAATTGGGCTTTCTTCCAGGTGTGTAAAATTGGTTTCACATTCAAAAGTGAATAAATAGAATTCACCATATCAACAGGCTATACAAGAAGATTATGTCATTATAACCAACTGACACAGAAACATCCCTTTACAAAATTTAAAACCTTCTCAATATAAAAATCTTAGCAAACTAAGAATAAAAAACTTCCTCAAGTTGATAAGAGTATCTACAAATGCCCAGGACCAGACAGATTCACAGCCAAATTCTACCAGAAGTACAAAGAAGAGCTGCTACCATACCTTCTGAAACTATCCCAAACAAGAGAAAAAGAGGAACTCCTTCCTAACTCATTGTATGAGGCCAGCATCATCCTGATAACAAAACCTGGCAGAGATATAACAAAAAAAGAAAATTTCAGGCCAATATCCCTGATGAACATTGATGCAAAAATCCTCAATAAAATACCAGCAAACCAAATCCAGCAGCACCTCAAAAAGCTTATCCACCATGATCAAGTAGGCTTTCACCCTGGGAAGCAAGGCTGGTTCAACATACACAAATCAATAAAAGTAATCCATCACATAAACAGAACCGATGACAAAAACCACATGATTATTGATTATCTCAATAGATGCAGAAAAGGCCTTCGAAAAATTCAACCACCTTTCATGTTAAAAACTCTCAATAAACTAAGTATTGATGGAATCTATCTCAAAATAATACAGCTATTTATGACAAACCCACAGGCAATATCATATTGAATGGTCAAAAGCTGGAAGCATTCCCTTTGAAAGTCGGCACAAGGCAAGGATGCCCTCTGTCACCACTCCTATTCAACATAGTATTGGAGGTTCTGGCCAGGGCAATCAGGCAAGAGAAAGAAATAAAGGTATTAAAATAGGAAGAGAGGAAGTCAAACTGTCTCTCTTTGCAGATGACAATCGTATATTTAGAAAATCCTATCCTCTCAGCCCCAAAACTCCTTAAGCCAATAAACAACTTCAGCAAAGTCTCAGGATACAGAGTTGTGTGCAAAATCACAAGCATTCCTATACACCAATAATAGACAAATAGAGACCCAAATCATAAGTGAAATCCCATTCACAACTGCTACAAAGAGAATAAAATATCCAGGAATACAACTTACAAGAGACGTGAAGGACCTCTTCAAAGAGAACTACAAACCACTGCTCAAGGAAATAAGAGGAAACATACAAATGGGAAAACATTCCATGCTCATGGATAGGAAGAATCAATATTATGAAAATGGCCACACTGCCCAAAGTAATGTATAGATTCAATGATATCACAATTAAGCTCCCATTGACTTTCTTCACAGAATTAGAAAAAATTACTTTAAATTTCATATGGAACTAAAAAAGAGCCTGCAGAGCTAGGACAATCCTAAGCAAAAAGAACAAAGCTGGAGGCATCATGCTACCTGACTTCAAACTATACTACAAAGCTACAGTAACCAAAACAGCATGATTCTGTTACCAAAACAGATATATAGACCAATGGAACAGAACAGAGGCTTCAGAAATAACATCACACATCTACAACCAGCTGACCTTTGACAGACCTGACAAAAACAAGCAATGGGGAAAGGATTCAATATTTAATAAATGATGTTGGGAAACCTGGTTAGCCATATGCAGAAAACTGAAACTGGACCCCTTCCTTACACCTTATACAAAAATTAACTGACGATGGATTAAAGACTTAAATGTAAGACCTAAAACCAGAAAAACCATAGAAGAAAACCTAGGAAATATCATTCAGGACATAGGCATGGGCAAAGACTTCATGACTAAAAATGTCAAAAGCAATGTCAACAAAAACCAAAATTGAAAAGGGGATCTAATCAAACTAAAGAACTTTCACACAGCAAAAAGAAACTATCATCAGATTAAACAGGCAACCTACAGAATGGGAGAAAATTTTTGTAATCTATCCATCTTACAAAGGGCTAATATCCAGAATCTACAAGAAATTTAAACAAATTCACATACACACACACAAAATCAAAAAGTGGGTGAAGGATATGAACAGACACTTCTCAAAAGAAGACATATATGTGGCCAACAAACATGAAAAAAAAAGCTCATCATCACTGGTCATTAGAGAAATGCAAATCAAAACCACTTTGAGATACCATCTGATGCCAGTTAGAATAGTGATTATTAAAAAGTCAGGAAACAACAGATGCTGGAGATGATGTGGAGAAATAGAAACACTTTTACATTGTTGGTTGGACTGTAAATTAGTTCAACCATTGTGGAAGACAGTGTGGCCATTCCTCAAGGATATAGAAGCAGAAATACCATTGACCCAGCAACTCCATTACTGAGTATATACCCAAAGGATTATAAATCATTCTAATATAAAGACACATACACACGTATGTTCACTGCAGCACTATTCACAATAGCAAAGACTTGGAACCAACCCAAATGCCCGTCAATGATAGACTGGATAAAGACAATGTGGCTCATATACACCATGGAATACTATGCAGCCATAAAAAGGATGATTTTGTGTCCTTTGCAGGGACATGGATGAAGCTGGAAACCATCATTCTCAGCAAACTAACACAGGAACAGAAAACCAAACACTGCATGTTCTCACTCATAAGTGAGAATTGAACAATGAGAACACATGGACACAGGGAGGGGAACATCACACACTGGATCCTGTCAGGGTGTGGGGGGCTAGAGGAGTGATAGCATTAGGAGAAATACCTAATGTAGATGACGGGTTGATAGGTGCAGCAAACCATCATGGGACATGTATACCTATTTACAAAACCTGCACGTTCTGCACATGTATCCCATAACTTAAAGTATAATATAAAAAAAAGGGTATCTACAAATGCCTATGGTAAACATCATACTTAATGACG
This sequence comes from Theropithecus gelada, assembly GCF_003255815.1. Lineage (NCBI taxonomy): Eukaryota > Metazoa > Chordata > Mammalia > Primates > Cercopithecidae > Theropithecus > Theropithecus gelada. Next base: position 52,338,504 of record NC_037683.1, on the reverse strand, counting down.
AAGTATTGAATGCATTTTCTCTTAAATTGGGATGTGTATATTCGGAACATATGAATTTCTGGAAAATACAAAATCATGGAGATGACAAAAAGATCAATGGGTGCCAGTGGTTAGAGGAAGGGCAGGGGGATGAATAGATAGGTATACAGGAGTCTTAAGGTAGTGAAACTACTCTTTATTTTATTATAGTGATAGATGCATGTTATCCCAGATATTTCCAAATCCATAGAACATACAACACCAAGAGTGAGCCTATACTGTGTACTCTGGGCGATAATGATGTGTCAATGTTGGCTCATCAGTTGTAACAAATGTACTATTCTATTGGTGGATGCAGTCAACAGTTGATTGAATGTCATTTTGTGCCACATGGCCATATTTGATGAAGAATTTGTGTTTAGACATTTTGTTGGTGAGAAAGTAAATTAGTTAAACCTCTATGGAAAATGGTATGGAGAGTTCTCAAAGAACTAAAGACCTTTTTAACCCAGCAATCCTACTACTGAGTGTCTATACAAAGGAAAAGGAATCATTCAATACAAAAGACACCTGAACTTGTATGCTCATTGCAGCATTATTTACAAAAGCAAAGCCATGGAACTAATCTAAGTGTCTTTAAATGGTTGACTGTATAAAGAAAATATGGTATATATACAACATGGAATAGTAGTCAGTCATAAAAAAGAATGAAATCATTTCTTTTGGAGCATGGATAGAGCCGGAGGCTCTTTTCCTAAGTGAACTAAGAAAACCAAATACCACATGCTTTCACTTATAAGTGGAAGCTAAAACATGGGTACACAAAATGATAACAACAGAAATAGACACAGGGGACTCCAGAAGAGGGGAGGGCATGAGGGGTATGAGAATTGAAAATAACCACTTGTGTATAATGTTCACAATTTGGGTAATGGGTACACTCAAAGACTAATCCCCACCTATATGCAATATATCTATGTAACAAACCTGCATATCTACCCCCAAATCTAAAATGTTAAAATAATTTTTATTTAAAATATATAAACAACACTCCACATTTATTTAAAACAAAAAATATTCTGTTAGAAAATGAGCAAAATAAATCAACATACTTCTCACTTTAGAAGATATACAGGTGGAAAAAAGCACATACAAATATGTGTGATATCATTTGCCATATGATTCAGCAATTGCACTGTTAGGCACTTATTCTAGATAAATGGAATCTTATGGTCACAAAAAAACCTATATAGAAGTGTTCATAACAGATTTACTTGTAATAGGCATAAACTGGAAACTTTAATAAGTGAATGTTAAAAAAAAAACTTTGGTATTCCCATGTCATGGAATACTATTTAGCATTAAAAAGGCTATTGATATGCACGACAGCATATATAGATCCAGGTTCAAAAACTATGTTGACTATATAAAAAGCCAATCTTAAAATAATACACTATTAGTCTACCTTTGCAGCATTCTTAAAATGACAAGATAGAGATGAAAATAGATTAATGGTTGACAGGCATTGGATGTGGTGGTGGGGAGGTGGTGGGAGGTGGTGGGAGGTGGTGGGGGGTGGTGGGGGGTGGTGGGGGGTGGTGGGGGGTGGTGGCAGTGGCTATAAGAAAAACAGGTGGGACAAAATGATTTTGAAACATACTCACATGATGGTCACATAAATGTAACCATGATAAAATAGCTTAGTAGGAAACAGCCACATACATGCGTGCACACACACACACACACACACACACAATTAGTGCATGTAAAACTAGTTGGCCTGAATAAAGTCAAATGATTTTCATGAATGTCAATGTCCTTGCTGTGACTTATAGCATATTTAAGAAAGATGCTTCAAATTTTGAGTAAATTGGGTGAATGGTATAGGAATCACTCCATATTATTTCTTATAACTATGCATGAAACCACAATTATCGCAAAATGAAAAATGAAAAAGAAAAGTAATAGAAACAAAACAGCTAAGTGGTTCACTTTATTTAGGGATCATAAAAAATGTAGAATAATCTGAGTTTTATTCCAGTTCTAGTATTAGAAAAATCTGTTTTTGAGTTATATAGTTCTTTAAGTACATGGACACACATCTAATTTTTTTTTCATTTCTACCACTGCAGACTTGATTGTTAAAAGCATTGTTCTGAATAAGTAATTTTATCTGAAGAGAAATGAATATTCTTTATGTAATTTAATTTCATTTGCAGAAAATACTACAGGTGTTCTATTTAACTCATACTATTTCAAAACCATATCTGTATTAGTACCTGACATCCTGATTCCTTAGTACTCAAACTGGTATGCTTGAAAATTGAAGTTTCATTTAATCTTTAAAATTTACCAATTTGCACCTGCATGAAATATCTAAGACATCCTATTCAGAGTATGAGGTTCTTACTCATCATTAAGTGGGCATATGGGCTGTCTCTTCTCCCTATTCCTTTACACTGATGCATGTTCTGCAAGAGATTCTGAAATGCTATGTTAAATAATCATAAAAAAATTTTTTAAACAAAATGCGTAAGTTTCTTGTATCTAAATTACATCTAAGGCCGTGACCTCCAGTATCTTTTTGATGTTTCTCTACACGCTTCTACTCAGGCTTGAAACTCTGAAGCACAGTTGTTATTACAGTATTTTTTCATTTTACTTTTTATTCTAAGCATGTAAGATTGAGAAATATGTTTTGGTGCCAACGCTTTTGAAGCAATGAGGACTACAAAGGCTTCTTTATAACCAAAATCATGAGGCTGACCTTTATTAATCATGTAGCAGATGATAGTCACAGGATTGCTTTCTTTAGGGTAATTTATTAGTTTGAACACAAAAGTACCTGAATTCTACAACAATAAGTCAAATACATCTGAATTCAATGGCTTTGGTGTGAAAAAAGAACTCAGAGATTAATCTTCCCATGTAATTTAATTTATCATGCATTTCTTGTGTGCTTTCTGCATGCCAGACACTGTGCTAGGCACATAAATAGTAAAATAGTAAAAGGTCTGGTCCCTAATCTCCAAATATTTAGCAAATAGTTTCGATATTTGACCCATCCAAATTGTGTGCTGAAATTTGATCCCCAATGGGCCTAATTGCAGGTGTTCAGGTCATGGGGCAAATTCCTCATAATTAACTTGGTGCCATCCTTCTGGCAATAAGTGAGTTCTTGCTCTATTAGACTTTGGGAGAGCAGGTTGTTAAATAAAGCCTGGCACACCTTCCTCCCCTCTCTCTCTCTTGCTTTCTCTGTCTCCATGTGGTCTCCACATACTGGCTCCCCCTCTTCTGCCATGAGTGGAAGCAGCCGAGGCTCTCAAAAGATGCGATAGCCAGCAACGTTCTTCTACAGCCTGCAGAACTGTGAGCCTAATAAACCCCTTTTCTCTATAAATTACCCAGCCTCACCTATTTCTTTATAACACCACAAACAGACTAAGTTAGCAACTAGCCAGGAAGAAAGCTCATTGCACCAGTATTTACAATAAAGTGTGGTAAATAGTATGAAAAAGACCTCTCGCTTATGTTGATTATTCTTTAGTCTTATACCTATTCTGGATCTCAAATTCAGTTTGTAAATATCACTGTGTAGAATCAGTTTGGCTGTTAAACTAAAGACAACCTGGTGATAATTCTCATGATCTTTTGTGAAATTCTGTTACTGAAAAAATTAAGTCAGTTTATTCTGAAAGGTTAATCAATAATCTCCATGTCACTCCTTAATACAAATGTGGAACTTACACTCTCTTTTTCCTCATTGTGTTCCTTGGATTGGCTTTCTGGATAAATTATTTGGTTGGAAGATCTCTATGCTCCATTTTCTATTTTCTATTCACATATTAATTTCTAGGAATAGATATTTTGGTATTTGTAAGGCGGGTATCAGAGATAAAAATGGGATAACAAGGTAGAAATTAAGAAACTCATGTGTATATATATATGTATTAGTTTCTCTATTTGTGTTATTTTTGTTGTATTAATCTTGTTATATATTTTAATCCTCATAATCACCCCAAGTTTTTATATTTTCCATTTCTCATGACAAGACTAAGGCTATATTACTTAGGTTAAAACACAATACAATGCAATACAATAAAATACATGGCCAGAATAAGTTAAGAAAATTTATAGCATAAAAACATACTCTTTAAATAAGTGACAAACCTGGGAATATAAACAGAGCTCTGGTTTGATGTCAAAATCTTGATATACCGAATGGTATTGACAGCTTTCTGGTTACATGAAATAAAGATATATGCTTTGAAATTTGAAATTTTAAAAATATAGCCAATCAGGCTTTCCTGGTGAATTTCTAGAATCATTTACAAGTGAATGTTTGCTTTGATACTTGAATACAAATACTCATTCTAATTTTTTATAGCAGCTATTTCATGTTCCTCCTGGAAACAAAGGTAAAGTACAGGATTGCAACTCAGGGGACAGTGACTTGTACAAGAAGAGAATTCATTTCGTGTATTCAGAACACACAAAAGCAATTTAGTAAGATAAGTGTTAATTGGTAGGAGTATTTTTCCTTGTTTTTTTGGTTTAAGTGACTTTTTGAAATTGTTTTAATCCTGGCATCTTCCAGGCAGGAGTTTGAGAGCAGTAGATAACATGAGAACATTATTGCCTTGTAATTTTATAAATATACATTTTATTCACTTATTTTTTTCAGTGTGAAGGTGATGAGTCACCTTTACCAAGTTTTTCTAATAGTTTTATGCAGTTCAGGTCATTCAGACCTGAATGTTTACAAATTAGTAAAATTACCTGATAGCATATTCTGATATTTCTACCCAGCTTCCCTTATGAAACTTAATCATATTTTAGCTACTTCAGTGCTCTTTAAGTTCTTTATTCTGTCTCTTGTGACTGAACTACCACACCATCTTGAAAACTTTGATTCCCATGTCACGATTCATAGGATTCATTCACTAACAAATATCTATTTATGTTTTACATATAATATGCTGGGTAGGGGTTCCACAGATAAATGTTTGCCCCTTGCTTCAATGCCAGCTTTTACAAGATGAAATAAAAAGATTTTCTTTCCGTACTGTGGTCTTCCTGGTTTTTTCATGTTTTTAACTTTCGTGCTATAGCATCTTAGACATGGTGAATGTACAACTTAATACATGAAACCTAGAAAACTGAAAATTTCTTCCCCAGGGTTAAAACCTCATTGGACTATAGAATTCACTATCTTATTTTAATGGCAATACCCTCTTTCTGTTTCTCCTTAATGCACTGGAAGGGCTATCTTAGAAAATCTCTCTCAGGGCCTCCTAACCCCAGCTGTCTGTGGTAACTGTCTTAGGCAGTCCCCAGACAACGGGATAGAGTATTTTATGTTGACAACCATTTCAGACTACCTAAGCAATGAGAGGTATAGCTTCACATGGATTTTGGAAGTTAATGTGTACTGAAAGGAAAATTTATCACCTATTTTACCAGGTGGCCATTGCTCCAGCAGGAATTAGAAGTGGCCTTTAGGGAAGCAGGAACTGATTAATTAGGCTCATCTGAAATCACTTGTAGCCATAAAAAATGTTGCTCTAATTATCAGGATGTTAGCCCCAGTGTTCTGGAGAAGTTCCAGTTCTATAATTACTTCTGTCTACCTACTTTCCTCCCTGCAGTTTTAATAAGATTATTTTCTTTGCCTTGAAAAGCAAATTTTAAAAGCTAATAAAGCCATACCCAGTTAAAGCAACACTATAATGACTTACTACATATTTACTGAAATTTAAATTTAAGAATAAAGTGATTATACATTTTCTTATCAAAATATTCAACTTTTTGCGTCCAATAGATCTTTGTTCATATAAAGACAGTTAGAAACAGGTATATTCAATCACCTTAAAGTTCATGTGGGAATATACAAATTTCAGAAATGTTCTATTTGCAATACAACTTTTGGAAAAATAATCACCAGACAACATAATATTAATTTTATTTTCTTTGGACCACAGGCTTTATTCTAAACACTATTAATATGGGTAACTATTAAAATTCATGATTCTGAGGTCTCTGGATTGACATGTCATTCAGAATTGTTTACTGGTGTCTTTTAAAAATCTCCTTGATGTCCAAGTGATCTCATTGTTCAGTTCCCACCTATGAGTGAGAACATGCGGTGTTTGGTTTTCTGTTCTTGTGATAGTTTGCTAAGAATGATGGATTCCAGCTGCATCCATGTCCCTACAAAGGACACAAACTCATCCTTTTTTATGGCTCAGGAAGGGGAACATCACACACCGGGGCCTATCATGGGGAGGGTGGAGGGGAGAGGGATTGCATTGGGAGTTATACCTGATGTAAATGATGAGTTGATGGGTGCAGCACACCAACAAGGCACAAGTATACATATGTAACAAACCTGCACGGTATGCACATGTACCCTACAACTTACAGTATAATAATAATAAATAAATTAAAAAATAAATAAATAAAATAAAATAAAAATCTCCTTGATGTAAGCGACAAAATTCCAATAGTGGAAAGGTGAATTAGCAAATTTTAAAAGTTGTGCAATATTGTCAATTCATTTTATCAGAATGAAAAGAACTCCCAGGTTGTAAAGAGAGCTTTGATATTGCCCTTGCTACTCTCAGAGCAATTGAAAACTTTCCTTAATAGTTGAATCACAAGGATGGTTTTTTAATAAGGAGTTGTATGTAAAAGAACAGAAATGTAAATTTTTTTACATTTGACTTATCAATTTACACAATAAAAACCCATTGCAGTTTAGCTATTAAAATTGATTATATATATATTATACTATGGAATTAATAATAATATATTTTACAAGTTGAGGATCCTTAATCCAAAAATCCAAAATCTGAGATCCATTTTCCAAAACTTTAATCCAAAAATCCAAAATCTGAGATCCAAATTCCAAAACTTTGAGTGCCAACATGATGATATGAGTGAAAAATTCCACAAAGTACTTACACTAACTTGTTTTATGTACAATATTACCTAAAATGCTGTTAAAAGTACCTTCAGCCTATGTGTATGAGGTGTATATATAACACAAATGAATTTCACATTTAGACTTGGGTCTCATCCCCAAGATATGTCATTAGGTATATGCAAATATTAAAAATGTGGAAAAATCCCAAACCCAAAACATTTTTTGTTTCAAGCATTTTATGTAAGGTAATATTCAACCTATATTACCATATTGTTACTATGTAATTCTTTTTCATCTTCCATTACATCACATCAATGACCACATAGCAAGATTTACATCATAATAAAATTTTAGCAAAACAATATTTTCCTCAGGTTAACAAAAATGTGAACTTCTAGAGATGGAATTGTTCTGCTACTTTCTTATTTTTACTGTGCTTGCTGTTCTGAAAAACATTTCTTGCTGCCAAACTTCCCAGTGATGTGACAAGCGGACCCTAGAAATCATACACAGGAGAATAATCTGGGAAGCACTGTAACAGGACTATCCAAAGGTCATTTGGAGGGGATTAGTAGAAAAGGGCAGAGCTACAGAAGAGTGGCTCTGGATCTTGGACAGCATCTGTCAGTATTGGGTTCGTGAGTAAGAATGTTTCGTGGCTGACATGAACATTACTTTTCTCTTACCAAATGTTAGTAGCGTAGAGAGATAGTATTCAAGTAGTTGCTTACTTATGACATTTTTTCTCCGAGAATCCTTCAATCATTTTGTAAATAAATCAATAGGCTTTTATGAAGTTAATAAACTACAAATGAATTGAAGATGGATTCCAGAGCTAACAAGCCATTGGCCTATGAGCCTAATAACTCAATCTCTAGAGCAAAGTAGTGTATTTTAATTAGTCTTTTCTCTGATGGATAGTTTGGTTTCATTCAAGTTTAGAAATGTTGTTCCTTCTGCAGAGGACTCCATAGCAATATTTTCTTGCATATAGAACTTGACATAGGAAGTAAAGACATTTTAGTCTCTTCTTGATAAGGTTCTTTTTTCCTTTTGCTTAGGCATTCCTGAATAACTTCAATACTTCTATTCTCAACATACTGACTTTCTTATCTATTGATTTCAAATATCCAATAGACACTATAGACTTTAATATTTTGGGTGCTAATAAATACCTTAATATTTAAAGCTGGCATTTTCAGATATGGAAATGAACACCCTAGCTAACACGTTTGACCAAATTCATAGAGTGAGATGGAATCTGACAAAGGACATTGAACAAATCCTTCCAAATTTTAAGGTAAAATAAATTTCATAAAGTGATATGGGAGATGAAGAGATACCACATTATGGCAGAAGATAAAAACACATTATATTTCCATTGTAGGTTAATAGTGCAAATATAGGTATATTTTATTGCATAAAGCAAAATGTACTACTAGAAATAACTTGTGCATTTATTTCTTCAGCAATATAGCCTGTTTTACTGAGTGCAGTATGGTGAGTCAGATAAGTATAATGCAAAATATATTGGATTGGTTTCACCCAGTATAGCTTCTAACTTTGCCTACTGAAGATGGTAGTGTTTTAATTCTATGCAAATCTCTTGACTTCCCCGAGTCTTAGGAGGAAGTTGAACTTGATCACTCTTTTTGGCTCTGAGATATAACTTTCTAGTAGACAAAATCTTCATTTTTTAAAAAACGTGTATATTTTAGAAACAAGGGACCAATTTAATGCATTTATTATGTCAATTTAGTAACTGAAGGAATTTCAAATACTTTATGCTTTTAGGGGGCAATTATTTGAAATTATGCCCCTAATGTTTACAATCTAGTTTTTACTTTGTGTGTACCTGTAATAGTATAATGAAGATTATGCATAATATGCATCCACTAGTAGGTGGATAAGTGGAAGCCTATTAGGACTTGCACATAAACAATCCTAACAACTTTATTTGTAATAGCTGGATTCTGAATGCAACTCTAATGTTAATCAGTGGATGAATGTGTAAATAACCTGTAGTATATCTATAAAATCGAATACTACTCCACAATAAAAAGGAACTATTAATACATAACATGAATAAATTTAAAAATAAATATGCTTAGTGAAACAAGTTATGAGTATTATACGATTCCGTTTATTAAAAATACTCCAATAGAAAATGCACATGAATCCAGGGAACCTGTGCCGAAAGCTTCTCCATGGTTTGCCTGGGGGTGGAGGAAGGGAATTGGCCATGTAGGGAAGGGAAGGAGGTATTACAAAAAAAATGTTGAAACTGTTCGGAATGCTAAATGTGTTTATCGTGATTGTGGCAGTGGTTTCTTGGGCATACATATATGTCAACACTTATACAATTGTATATTTTAAATGTGTGCAATTATACCTCAAAACTGTTTAGAATATGTGAAAATTATTCAAAACTGAATCCCTGCATGCAAGGTTCTTCTAATATTAGTAAAAAAATACGTATTAATAAAAAACTAGAAAAAATAATTATATGAAAACATACACATAAACATATGATAGAGGTACTAATGCAAAGTGTATGAAAAAAATGAGTCTTAAGGACAATGTAAATGTAGGACAAAATGGGAGAAGGAATGGGAAAGCGAGACAGAAGGAAGTAGAAAGAAACAAATGATTAGCATTATACTTTATTGTTAATTTGAAAGAAGCAAAGCAATTTCATTAACCTCTTATTTGTTTTATTGTAATTTGGTTGGTGAATATTGTAGCTACAGCCCACACAAGGTCAAATAATATTGCTTATGGTCTCTAGAGTTCAGGCAGTTTTAATTGCACATTGGAAAACAAATATGTTTACGCTTTGCAGAGTGTGTAGTATTTAAATTGAGGCGAAGGGAACATCTGGGATGTTATAAAGCGAGAGGCATAACTACAAAAATTAATCAGCTGACATTTTTCATCATCATAAAGCTGAATGACTTTCAAAAGACCATAGTAGCTGTGCTCATTTGGACACTGACATTAAAATGTTTTAGGTGCTTTATGGCATCACTCTGACACTAATATGCCTTATTAAAAGATAATACTGTAGTATTAAGAAAACTGAAGACGAAAGTAAGAGTGGCCAGAGGCCAGTTTATTAACCTCTCTTTCCCTCTGTCAGTGAATATTTTATTCTAGTTGTGGCAACTAAATGTGAATAATAAAAAGATTTTCAGGGAATTTTTATATCATATCATTTTTCCATATAATTTATTTTTGAAGCTTTTGTCTCTGGATCCTGTCTCCCCCAGCCCTCTTTGCCTACTCAAAATCTATACATGTTTCTTAATCAGCTTACACATTCTTCTTCTATGAACTGTTCCAAATATTCAGGTTGGCTTTAGTACTCCATCTGTTATATTTATATCATGTTTCTCACTTTGGTAGGCAGAATTTAGTCTACCTGGTTAATTATCTGTTATCTTTTCTGTTTCCTCTCTGGGCCTACTTAGACCAGTGACTATGAATCCACATGTGCACGCACTGAAACTACTAACACTCACCGTGTGTCATGGAAAGCTTGGGGTTCAATGCCTTTTTCTGAAATCTCACTAAAAGAAGAAGATAAAACTAATATATAGTACACCTAATAGAAAACTCAACAGTTACATTGGAGAGTTTATACAAATTAAAGAGCTGTGTTGTTCAAATGAACAACAAAACTAAATGCAGCCATTCAAATCAAGAACCAAACCTATTACAGGAGCTACTGAAGAAATGTGTATTGATTTAACAAGATAACCCAGGAAACTTCCAGAGTGTGCTTTATGGTATCCTACTGGTTAAGTAACTTAACCAATCCTCTGCTCTGCATATAACAATAACTTTATTTGTGTGTTGTTCCTAGGTTAAATAAAACTCATATGAACAACTTTCTAATCAGAAACGAATGATTTTTGTATGCCATACACAAAGCATATTAGAGCTAGAAAGAAAAGCAAGGTGGTATTTTTGGTAACTTTACCCCTCAAAATTTATACAGCTCACAGGCTGAAGCATATCACACCCACTTATCAAAACCAGGGATTTCCTATTAGCAGCTGCATTTTGTGCTAATAACACAAAACAATGATTTCTACAAGGAAACTCATCAGTTAGCTACACTGATCACTTCTTACAGCTTATTACCAATCACCCTATTATTTACATGAATGGACAATGAATAGTCTGAATGGACTATCAGATATATTAGTCAGATGAAGAGGGGAAAATAAAGATAATGAGCCCTGTTTAAAAATCAACTTTCAAGAAAATAGGGAAACATAAAATTTTAAAATATATGTCTAATTTATATTGTCAGAAATTCAAGAAGATTTTACATCTGTAATACAAGAACATGACACTTTAATAAAAATAATTGGAGATTAAGCATTTAAAGTATTATTTAAAAAATAAATTGATTCAATGAATAGCAGAAATCGTGTGGTTGAAAAGAAAATTTGTATTTGAAATACATGTTTACTTAAATATTTCAAGAAAACCAACTTAAACCAGTAAAGAGAACTTGTAAGTACTAAAGTGATTCAGTAAAATGGCCTGTCCTAAATCATATCTACCTTAAATACCAACAATAATTAATGAGAACATATGTTATCAAATATTTTATTCACACAAACTAGTAACAATACAACACTCACACCCACACACACTTAGTGGCAAAAAATTGTGCAAAGTCTTTGTGGTAGAGAAAATGAAGGCCCTGTAAAGATATGTACACACTAAACTCTGTAATCTGAATAATATGCTATATGATAAAAAGAAATTTACATGTGTGATTATCTTGAGATAGATCTGTAATTATAGATTATTTAGGTGAATTCAATGTAATCACGTCATGAAGATTCTTATGAAAGAGAAGCAAGAGGGTCAAAGTCAGAAAAAGGAGATGTGGAAACAGAGTTTGGAGTGATGCATGTTGAAGACTGAGGAAGGGTCCACAAGCCAAGGACTGCAAATGGCCCCTGGAAGGTGGACAACACAGGAAAATGAATTCTCACTTGGAATTTCCAGAAAAAACACAGCCATGCCAAACCTTGATTTTAACCCCCTCAGACTCCCAGAATTCAGACCTCCAGAACTGAAAAATAACAAGTCTGTAATGTTCTAAGCCACTAAACTTGTGGTAATTTATCACAACAGCAAGAGAAAACTAATATAGCTTGTAGAATTTTGATAAATCAAAACTCAAACTGTTAGGAAAAATATAAAAGTTTCCATACATATTGTAACATATGAATTATTCCCCAATTAATCCATAAATTCTAAGCAACCAAATTAAAATTTTGTAATCTTTACTATTATAATCATTATTATAATCATTATAGTTATTAATCTCCTACAATATGTGATAGGCATTGATTTACATGTCAGACATAAAATCACAAGGAAAAATCAAAATAAATGTTGCTTACATTGAGGTTATAGTTTTGTGAAGAAGATAAAAGTAAACTTCAGAAGATTATACATGCTTATATACATGCTGAGGTTTGTGTGTATTTCTCTAACAAAGGCAAGAAAGATGGAAGATACAGGGTTCTATGAGAAAATACTATTGGGTAACTAATCTAAGCAGCAACATCAGGAAGCGATATTAGAGCTAGGATCTACAGACTGAGTAGGAGCAGGCTGTATAGGAGGAAAGGAGGAGTAGCATGTGCAGAAGTGTTTTGTGAAAGGATTTATTACACCTTGTTCATGGTTCATGGAAAGAAAGGTCAGCATATATTAAATCTTATTTTTTACATAGGCCAATTAAAGATTTTACGTTTGTCCAAATAACACAATTGCGGCACAGGCACACAAAGGTATTTGTGTAAGAATGCTTACTGTAATGTTTTTATAATGTAATAGTAATATTTAAGTATCTATGAATACATGTGTCAAAGATACACAAACACACACACATACCTCTCTATATATTCTAGTAAATTTAAAAATAGTGACATTTTTTAAAGTTCATAACACATTATGGCATAGAAAAAGGTCTTTATCAGTACCTGTATTATAGTTTTCATTCTTAAAATCTATTATGTGCATGTGTAAATTCATAAAAATGTATACTCATATATTCCTGTTGCTCTAGGCTTTACAGTGTGAAGAATATACACTAAGTATTTAAAAGTAGTTTTATTTGCAAAGTAAGATTAGGCAAACGGGGAACATTTTGGTTTTCTTACTGTATTTATTACTTGAGTTGATTAGAACAAGATAATTTATAATTTTGTTTAAAAATAGGAATTAAAATACATGTTGAACTTAAATTTCAGTTGATGTTAACAAAAAAATCATCAAATTACTGTGTTTAACCACACATTTAATAACTCATCAGCCACTACTTATTTTGTACCCATAACGTTAGAGTCATAAAAAGCAACTGAGTCTTAACCTTATTATTTATTCTGTTTACTTTAAAATTCTGTAAAATAAGTATTCTAGATGTCAAAATTATGCAAAAATTAATCCCTGTTTCATCCTTGATTATTGCGTGTATCATTAAAATTCTCAAATAGGCAGCCTCTTAAGTCAATGCAAGAAACTGAAAACATAAATCTAATTAATCAGTTGCTCATAATTTTTCTATGTAGCAATATTATCCAAAGATATCTTGACTGACATAATAAAAATCTGTTTCACATTTTCTGTAAAATAATAGAGGAATAATAATACAGGCAGACATCTACAAGGAGAACAAATATTTCCCTAACACTATAATCCCTGATTCAATTATCCTTGTTTCCATCGGACTAAAAGCAAATGATCTGAATAATTAAAAAATAGGCATAAACACTTTATAATTCTGGAATGTAGAAAGCAAAATTTAAATTTAACAAAAATGTATATAATTTTGATATGGCATTATTTATGTTGATAATTTGACCAATAATAATATCCTATACTTATAACTTGTTCTAATTCCTTGCCTCCATTATGGGCTTAAAATGGAGAGGGTTCAAACCTTTGGAGGTGGAATTCTTTGAGAAATTTGAAGACAATACAAAGCAGCCGGTGTTTAGCTGCAGTATTCCTAAACTTTTACCTTAGCAAATCAAAGTCACGGACAGTCTTTTTTCACACTTCTATTAGTACAACAGTTTTTGTGCTGTTCCATAAAAAATAGTATTGACATTCAACATACACAACACATGTAATTACGCTGAATGCAATTATTTAGCTTGTCTACTTTAATGTGATACATGACATCATTATGAATATACAGATTCCTATTCTGTTCCTAACCTTTTCAGAATCCAACTTATATTCACATTCTCTATGAACTCACATCCAACAATTTTAGTTTGACTGAATATGCTCAGGCAGTTATATACTGAAATGACATACATTTACTTATTTAACTGCATGCTTCTGTACGTTAGCTCTCCTACAACTGAACTGTCACCCTCTTGAAGGCAAACAGCATGTTCTGCACTTGTTGGTTGAACTGACATTCTGTCTATATGGTATATTTCGTTAGTTAATTGCCAACTAGAGGATGGTGTGGAGTGACTTATTCATGCAAGATTATTGAAAAGCTATGAATAAAGCTGTTATCTAGAATGGAGAAGTCAATGCTGATTTTAAGATTTTTAAACTTTGTTTTTATTGTGTATTTTAGTACAGTTTATAACTGATTTTTGTACGGATAATGCTTCTAATGTAACATTAAACTAAAGACAACAGTTTCCCACTATCATAATCAGTCTATTGATACACACAGGGGCCCCTCAAAGTTTTGGTTTCACTTTGATGAAAGTCCCCAGCATTTAGAGTAGACTCATATTTTGCTAGTAGCCCCTCCCTCTATTATTGCAGGATCTGAGATGCTGCTGTACTCTGGAATCTCTGGGAGGTATCACAAATTATATATAGCAAAAAGAAAAGACTGTATATTAAGAAGTTGCAGGAAATGCTAGATTAATTTGTATTATTGTGAGTGCTCATATAACCTTTAATAGTTTAAAAAATATTATCCAAATTCAGTTTTAGCATGCAGCGTTTCCCAGAATTAGTTGACCACACTCATACTTTCGTAACTTCCGATTTCAAATACTTTGTATCACAGTTTTTATGACATCTACTGTATAATAATTATTCCAGGAAACCAGATAAACCAAATTTCTAGAAAATTTTCATATTTGTTACCAGATAGTTCATGGAATTGTGAAGGGTTTCAAAGTAATCTTGTTGAGGAATTTTAACCACATTATTCTCCTTGGGGGAAAAATCATAAAACACTACATATAGACAAGTGGTAGAGACAAAAGTAAACTTGCTATAATCCCTGCAATTTGTTACCAGTATATAACAAGATCAAATTTGCAATACTTACTTCCTATATAAAATATGAGTATGTTAACTGCCTCTTTTGTTATTAAGCAGGTCATTCTTTACAAATACACATCTTTATTGTTTGCATGAACAAAAATATTTCTTAAGCACGTTGAGCCATGAAATATGAATCAATTATTGATAGAATTGAGACATTGCGATGGTTAACAATGTCATGTTAGTTCTATAAGCCACAACAGACAACAAACAAAAATTTTTTGGATAGTATCTATATCTCTGAGATAGGAAGAATTCCAAAGGCTGATAATGAAATCTAAGGTTGTTTAGCTGCTTAAACAAGATGGTCGTAGGTATTTAAGTCTAACTCAGTGTTAAAACTGTCATGAAATGCATAAGGCTTTGTCACTTTATGCTCTATGACATTACACAGATAACTAATAGTAATAGTACTTACTTTATAGAGCTGATATGGAGATATATATATACACACACACAAGTTATATATATATATACACACACACACACACATATACAGGTTATATATACACACACACACACACACACACAAATACAGGATATATATATATATATATATATTTGAAACAGGTTCTCGCTGTGTCATCCAGGCTGGAGTGCAGTGGCACAATCATGGTTCATTGCAACCTCCAACTCCAGGGCTGAAGGTATCCTGCTACATCAGCCTCCTGAGTAGCTGGGACTACAGGCACATGCCACCATGTCCAGCTAATGTTTTGTTTTGTTTTTTTGTTTTTGTTTTTGTTTTGTGGAGAAGGGGTTTCGCCAATGGTGCCCAGGCTGGTCTTAAACTCCTGAGCTCCAGCAGTCCTTTTGTCTCAGCCTCCCAAAGGGATGGGATTACAGGAGTGAGCCACTGTGCCCCCAGCCTATGAAGACATTAATAATATTGATGATGAAAGAGGTTAGAATAGTCAGCAACAGACTGTAAGTGCTATGAATCCTTATTAAATGAAAAAGTACCATAATAAAGTAATGATAGTATGTTGATATAAAACAATTGTCTTCTAGCTATCTTTTTATAAATACGTAAACTTCTAAAAGATATAGCAAGCATTGAGATATTACCAAGCCTCATAGATGAGGAAAATAGAGTTTATTGAATAACATTTATAATATGTTCTACTGGGAGCAAAGCACAAAGAAATGCTGTGAGAAGAGAAGTAAATTTCTACAGGCAACGGCTCTATGGGACCTTGCCCATATGTATGGTCATTAACTGTTGAGATTAGGATCCAGGAATGATACAATTGCTAGTTAGGTAATGTGCTGCTACCTTAAATCTAGCAGAAAGGCAGAAACATAAAAGGTATGTGATATTAGACTAGTCCTGAATCTTATGGCTTGTTATTTAACTATAAAACTACAGTAACCAGCCTTGTGATACAATGGAAGCTTCAAATGATGCATAGGTGGAACCCCTTACAGGTATGAACTAGAAATGCAATCAGCAGTTCCATCATACATGTGTGTCCTGATACCTGGTAACAAGGTAAATGCATGAATACAGGCCCTGATGTTGCTTTTTATATGCTTTTAATTCCTTGTGTTTTGAAGAAAAGTAATGAAATTGCTGTTCAGGAATACATCAAATCAAAATATTTTAGTGGCCATTGCATTTATTTCTGCTCTTGTCTTTACTATTTCACTTTCTCTAATTTGGGGTTTATTTTCCTCTTGCTTTTTTATTGTGAAAAGATATATCATAATGTTGTTTTATTTGACGTTTGACTACTTCTCTGACACAGGTGTTTATTGCCATAGACTTCCCTCTTAGTACTGCTTTTGTTATATCTTATACATTTTGGTATGGTGTTTTTCCATTTTTATATGTTTCATAAATTTTAATTCCTTCTTTTTCATTGACCTACTGGTCATTCAAGGGGCATATTAATTTTTATATGTTAGATACAAAAATCAACATAAAAATATTAGTAGCATTTCCATATGCAAACAATGAACAACCTGAAAAGAAACCAAGTAAGCAATTTAAAATAACTACAAATATAATAAAATACTTAGAAATTAGCCAAATAAGTGAAAGATCTTGACAATAAAAATTATAAAAAGTAGTAAGATAAATTGAAGGGGACACAGAGAATTGAAACATTCCACATTAACAAATTGGAAGAATGTTGTTAAAACGTCCATCCTACCCAAATCAATTTACAGATTCAATGTTATCCGTATCAAAATACTAATGACATTCTTCACGGAAATTTAAAAATCAATAAGAAAATTACAATGGCACAAAAACCACCCAGAATAACCAAAGCCATTCTGACCAAAAAGAAAAAAAAAATACTGGAGGAATCATGTTACTTGACCTCAAATTATATTATAGAGCCATAGTAACCAAAACAGCATGAAACTAACTTATAAACAGACACATAGAACAACAGAACAGAGAACCCAGGATAAATCTACATATTTACAGTGAACTCATTTTTGACAAAGGTACCAATAAAATACATTGGAAAAATGTCAATTTCTTTAATAAATGGTGCTGGGGAAATGACAATCCATGTGGATAAGAACGAAACAACACTCCCCCATATCTCAACCATATACAGAAATCAAATTTTAACAAGATTATAAACTTAAATCTAATATGACAAATTGTTAAACTACTAGAATAAACAATTTGTAAAACACTCCAGGTCATGGATCTGGGCAAATATTTGAGTAATACCTCAAAAGCACAGGCAACCAAAGCAAAAATGGACAAATGGTATTACATCAAACTAAAAAGCTTCTGTACAGCTAAGAAAACAATTAAAGTTAAAAGACAACACACAGAATGGGAGAAAGTATTTGCAAACTAGCCATATGACAAGTGATTAATAACCAGTAATATATAAGCTCAAATAACTTAATAGGAAAAAAAACCCAACAAATAATCCAATTAAAAAACAGGCAAAGAATCTGAATAGACATTTATCAAAAGAAGACATACAAATGGCCAATGGTTATATGAAAAAGTGCTCAATATCATTGATCAGAGAAATGCAAATGAAAACTACAATGATATCACTCTCCCCAGTTAAAACAGCTTTTAATCAAAAGACAAGCATAACATATTCTGACAAGGATGTAGACAAAGGGAAACTCTCATACACTGTTGGTAGGAATGTAACAATTAGTACAGCCTATGTGCAAAAATGTATGGAGGTTCTTCAAGAAACTTAAGATAGAACTGCTATACAATTCTGCTGGGTATACACCAAAAAAAAGGGAATTTTGCATGTATAAGAGATACCTGCACTTCCATGTTTATTGAAGCACTATTCATAATAATGTAGATACAGAATCAACCTTTGTGTTCATCAAAAGATGAATGGATAAAGAACATGTGGTACATGCACCCAGTGGAATATTATTCAGCTATGAAAATAAAGAAATCCTGTCATTGGCAGTAACATGGATGAAACAGGAAGATATTATGTTAAGTGAAATAAGCCAGGCACAGGAAGACAAATATCACACTTTCCCACTAATATATGAGAGTTAAAAAGAAAAAGAATAAGAATTGAACACACGGAGACAGATAGTAGAGTGATAGTTACCAGAGTTTGGGCAGAATAGTGGGGAGTGGGGATAAAGGGGAAGTGGTTAATGGGTACAAAGATATAGTTAGTAGAAATAAGATCTAGTGGTCATTAGAACAATAGCATGACTATAGTTAAAAACAGTTTATTATCTATTTCAAAAATAACTAAAATAGTAGAATTGATACATTCCTAACATAAAGAAATAAACAATAAATGCTTAAGCTGATGGATACCCCAATTACCCTGATTTGAATGTAACACATTGTAGGCTATATCAATATAGCACATGTAGTTCATAAATATGTGCAAGTATTATTTATCCATAATAATTAAAAATAAAAACAATTTTAAAATAAAAAGATGCATTTAAGAGGGTAGTAAGAACATTTTGGCATTACTTGCATCATACCCCTGCCAACCCAATCCAGCACAGCATGGAGGGAGACATCATCCACTTGGGGAAAAGATAAAAATGTAAGTAAAGGACTTTGCTTTGAACTTCAACACTGAGCCCGTCTTAGTAAAACCTAGCATTAGACAGATCCCACTGCCCCATCCTTCAGGCTAGCAGCCACGCCACCTCTAGGCTAGAAAACCTCTAGACCTTCCCTGTTACCAGGCATTGCTACACAGTCCTAGGCTTCAGTCTTGCTGATTTGACCTCTGGCCTGTATCACTGTTGAGTTACTTTCAGAGGACCCAGGTTCTGGAAAACTCTCAGCCATAGGCAGCCTTTAGAGTCCCCAGGCTTCTATTGTTGTCCAGTGCTGTGCTGGCTGCAGTGGGCCCTGGGCTTCTGGTTCCAGTGTCCCAGTGCCATGTCAATTGTAGCTGCCCCCAGCTTCTGGTGCATGGCAGTTCTCTGCCTGCCACAAGTCTTTTCCAGACAAAGTCAGTTGTGAAAGCTGGAACAAGTAGCCAACTCTTTAAATGCACAGACAGTAATTTATGACCATAAGGAAAAAAAAAAAAACAAAAAACAATTAGGGAAACATGTCATCATATAGGCAAAATAAAGTACCAGTGATTGATCCTAAAGAAATAATGATGTATAAATAGCCTAATGAAGAATTCAAAATAACTCTTTTAAGGAAGCTCAGGAAACTCAAAGACAATGCAGAGAAACAATTCCAAGAAATAAGGAAATCAATATGTAACTAAAATAAATTTAACAGCGAAATGTTTTAAAGTCAAATGGAAATCTTGGAGTAAAAAAAATAAAAATGACACAAAATGCAATATTAGCATCAATAGCAAAATTGATCAAACCGGAGAAAGAATTATGAACTCAAAGATAGGTTATTTGACTATACATAGTCGGGGGGCGGTGGGGAGGAAATAACCAGAACGAAAAGAAAGAAAAAGTTTTTTTTGTTTTTTTTTTTGTTTTTTTTGAGTGTTTAATATTTATTTATTTATTTTTTAAATTTATTTATTATTATTATACTTTAAGTTGTAGGGTACATGTGTATAACGTGCAGGTTTGTTACATATGTATACTTGTGCCATGAAGAAAGAAAAAGTTTTATGAGATTTATGGAGCATTAAAAGAGCAAATTTTTAAGCTTTGACTGTTTAAGAAGAAAAAAATAAGGATGTGAAAAGCTTATTTGAAGAAACCGTGGCAGAAAACTTTCCAAACTTGGAGAAACACGTAAATATCCTGGTATATGCCCCAATCAAATTCAATCCAAATAAAACTACCCTGAGACATAATCAAGTTGTGAATGATCAAAGATCAAGATGAAGGGAGAAGCCTGAAAACTGCAACAGTAAAGAAACAAACAATACAGAAGGAAGTTCCAATATGACTAGCAGCAGACTTAGCAGAAATCTTACAAGCTAAGAGAGTGGGATGATATATTAAAAGTGTTGAAGAAATAAGTGTTAACAAAAAAATACTCTACTCAGCAAACGTCTTAAGAAATTGAAGTGAGATAAGTCTTTTCCAGACAAACAAAAGCTGAAAGAGTTTTTTTCCCACCAGATCTGTCTTAAATGCTGAAGGGAGTTTCCAAGCTGAGTGTAAAGGACACTAATGAGTAACATAAAATCATCTGAAAGTATAAAACTCACTGATAAAAAGAACTATACAACCAAGTTCAAAAAGTCCTTTAATACGGTAAAGTTGGTGTGTCAGTCATTTATATCCTTATAAGTATGAAGGTTAAAAGATAAGCACATTTCAAAAAGCTAAATGATTTGTGAAACTATACATAATATAAAAAATTAAACTGACAGCAAAAAATTCAAAATGTGGAGTGGAGATTGGAGTAAAAGTGTAAAGGTTTTTAAATATTTTTCTCAGCTTAGAATAACCTATTATAACTACAATATGTTTTTGTAAGCCCCCTGGTAATCACAAAGCAAAAATCTATAGTAAATTAACAAAAAGTTAAAAGCAGGGAATGAAAATATAACACAAAAGAAAACTCAAAAAGGAAGGCAGCAAGAGACAAATTAGTGAAAGATGTGGAAAACAACTAGAAAACAATAAATAAAAGCCATAGTAAGACCAAACCTAGCAATACTTAACTTGAATGTAAATGTATTAAGTTATCCAATCAATATCCATAGAGTGGCTGAATCGATTATTTAAAAAAATTTTCAATTATAACTATGTTCTAATTATGTTCTGTCTATAAAAAGATTTAATTCACCAGTAAGGACACACAAAGACTTCAGGTAAAGAGATGGAAGAAAATATTCCATACAAATAGGAAATAAAAGAGGAGTGACTATACCAGGTAAAATAGACTGAGTAAAAAAGTACAAAAAGAGACAAAGTAACTCATTGCATAGTGATAAACAAATTCAGAAAAAGCATGTAACAATTGTGTATGTATATGTGTGTGTATATACACATTATATATATATATATGAACCCAATGTTATAGCACCTAAATACAAAAAGCAAATATTAATAGATCTGACGGGAGAGATAAACTGCAATATTCAATCCTAGGGGACTTTAACCCCCCACGTTCAGCAACGGACACATCAGCCCCACAGAATATTAGTAAAGGAATTGGACTTAAACTATAACCTAGATCAAATGAACCTAACTGACATATGAAGAACATTTCATATCACAACTGCACAATATATATTTTTCTCAGCTAAACATGGAACTTCTCCAGGATAGATTAGACATTAGGTCACAAAACAAGTCTTAACAAATTTAAGAAGGTAAAGCCATATCAAATATATTTTCTGACCCCAGTTATATAAAACTGGAAATCAAGAACAGGAGGGATTTTGAAAAATGCACAAACTCATGGAAATTAAACAACATGGCACTGAAAAATCAATGGGTTAGTGAAAAAATGGGTTTGTGAAAAAGTCAAAAGGATATTTTAAAAAGTATCTTGACACGATACAAATAAAAATGGAAATACAACATACCAAAACAGATCAGATACAGCAAAAGTAGTTGTAATAAGGAAATTTATAGCAATAAATACCTCCATAAAGAAAAATATATTTCAAATGAACAACTTAATGTTTCCCCTCAAAGACCTAAGAAAACAAGAACAAACAAGCTCAAAGTTAGAAGAAGGAAATAATAAAGATCAGACAAGAAATACACGAAAAGACCAGCAAAAACCAACAGAAAAGACCAGCAAAACTAAAAGTTGCTTTTTTGAAAACAAACAAAATTAACAAACCTTTAAGCTAACTGAACTAAAAAAAAATAGAGAAGACAAATTAAATCAGAAATAAAAACTTTGCAACGGATACAACAGAAATCCAAAAGATAATAATAGACTTATAAAAAATTATGTACCAACAAATTGGGTAATCTAGAAAAAATGTATAAATTTCTTGAAACCTATATAACCAACTAAGATGGAATTAAAAAGAAACAGACATTTTAACAGACCAATAATTGTTGCAGGAAATGAGGAACCCCGAACAAAGGGACTGACTGGAGTTGCAGCAGAAGAACATAAATTGTGAAGATTTCATGGATATTTATCAGTTCCCAAATAATACTTTTATAATTTCTTATGCCTGTCTTTAATCTCTTAATCCTGTTATCTTCATAAGCTGAGGATGTACATCACCTCAGGACCATGGTGATAATTGTGTTAACTGCACAAATTGATTGTAAAACATGTGTGTTTGAACAATACAAAATCAGTGCACCTTGAAAAAGAATAACAGCGATTTTTAGGGAACAGGGGAAGACAACCATAAAGTCTGACTCCCTGCAGGTTCAGGCAAGAGTCATATTTTTCTTCTTGCAGAGAGCCTATTAATGGATGTGGAAGTAGGGAAGATATCACTAAATTCTTTTCTTAGCAAGGAATATTAATACTCTGGGGAAGGAATGGGTTCCTGGGGGGAGGTCTATAAATGGACACTCTGCGAATGTCTGTCTTGTGCTGTTGAGATAAGGACTGAGATACACCCTGGTCTCCTGCAGAACCCTCAGGCTTACTAGGGTGGGGAAAAACTCCACCCTGGTAAATTTGTGGTCAGACCAGTTCTCTTCTCTCGAAGCCTGTTTTCTGTTAAGATGTTTATCAAGGCAATATGTGCACCGCTGAACATAAACCCTTACAACAAGTGGTTCTGTTTTTACCCTTTGCCCTGTGATCTTTGTTGGATCATTATCTGTGGTTCTACTTTTTCCCTTTGTCCCTGTTCCCTCAGAAGCGACCCTTATTAGTCGAGTTCTGCTTTTTGCCCTTTGAAGCATGCAATCTTTGTACCTACTCCCTGTTCTTACACCCCCTCCCCTTTTTGAAACCGTTAATAAAAACTTTCTGGTCTGAGACTCAGGTGGGCATCATGGTCCTACTGATATGTGATGTCAACCCCCAGTGGCCCAGCTGTAAAATTCTTCTTTGTACTGTCTTTATTTATCAGCCAGCCAACACTTACAGAAAATAGAAAGAATCTACATTGAAATATTGGGGGTGAGTTCCCCCAGTAAATAATGAGTAAGGAAATTGAACCAGTAATAAAAGTCTCTGGTCAAAGTAAAGCCCAGTACTTGATGGCATCACTACCGAGTTGTAGCAAACATTTAAAGAACTAATACCAATTCTTTTCAAACTTTTCCAAAATTTTGAAGTGAAGGAAATATTTCCAAATGCCCTTTATAAATAGACCAGTATGACCTTAATTTCAGAGCTAGAAAAGACACTACAAAAACAAACCAACAAAAAACTATAGCCAACATCCCTGAGGAATACAGATGTAAAAATCTTCAGTAAAATACTAGCAAACTGTATTAAACAATACATTAAAAATATAATTCACCATGATCGAGTGAGATTCATTCCAGGGATCCAAGGGTGGTTCAATATATATAAATCAATAAAAATGATATATCACATTAAGAGAATGAAGGACATAATCATGATATTACAATAGATGCAGAAAAATCATTTGCCAAAATCCAGCATCCCTTCATAATGAAAAAAAACTCTCAAAAAATTAGGCAGAGAAGGAATGTTGCTCAACATAATAAAGGCTGCATAAAACAAACACACAGCTAACATCAAACTCAATCAATAAAAGTTGAAAGCCTTTCATCTAAGCTCTGTATCAAGACAAACATGCCCAATCTCATCACTTCTAGTCAGTATAGTACTGGAGGGCCTAGCTAAACTGAAATTAAAGTTAAATTGGAGTTGTTGGCTTATGACATGATCTTATGTATAGAAAACCCCGAAGATTTCACCAATTTTTCGAAATAATGAACAAATTCAATAACATTGAAAGATACAAAATCAACATGGAAAAAATCAGTAGCATTTCCACTAACAGTGGACTACCTGAAAAAGAAATCATAAAACAATTCCACTTAAAATAGCTATAAGAAAATAAAACATTTAGGAATAAATTAACCACGGAGGTATAAAAGCTTTACACTGAAAGGTACAAATCACTGATGAAAGAAATTCAAGAAGACTACATATGAAAAAAAAAACCCTCATATTCATGGATTGGAAGAATTAATATTGTGAAAATATCCATATTACCCAAAGTGATTCACAGATTCAATGCCATCCCTTTCAAAATACAAATGACATTCTTCACAGAAATTTTAAAAAATACCCTAAAATCGGCTTGCAACAGAAAAGACCCCCCAAAATAGTCAAAACAGTATTTAGAAAAAAAAATACCTAGAGGCATCACACTACCTGACTTCAAAATACTTATATTACAAAACTATAAGTAACCAAAACAGCATGGCACAGGCATAAAAACAGACACATAGGCCAATGGAACAGAACAGAGACAAAAGAAAAAAACATGCACTTAATTTCAATTGATTTCTCAACAAAAGTGAGGTGACATAAGCACACAATGGGAAAAGGAAATCTCTTTAATCAATGATGTTGGGAAAACTGAATATCTATGTGCAAAAGAACAAAATTAGACTTATTTGACACCATGTACCAAAATCAATTTTAAATGAGTTAAAGACTTCAACCTAAGACTCAAAACTATGAAACTGCTGTAAGAAAGCACAGAGAGAAAGCTCTATGACATTAGCCTGGCAATGGTATCTTTTTTATATGACCCCAAAAGCACAGGCAACAAGAACAAAAATAGCCAAATGGTATATGTCAAACTGGAGAGCTTCTGCAGAGCAAAAAATGATTGACAGACTGAAGAGACAACCTACAGAATGAGAGAAAATGTTTCCAAATTACACGTCTGATAAGAGATAGTCAAAATATTTAAGAAAATCAAACAACTCAAAGCAAAAAAAAAAAAAAAAAACTCGAGTATAGATTTCTCAAAAGACATAGAAATAGCCAAAAGGTATATGAAAAAAATGTTTAACATTACTAATCATCAAGGAAATGCAAATTAAAATCACTAGGAGTCATCACTTCCCACTTGTTGGAATGATTATTATCAAAAATACAAAGATAAGTGTTGACAAGGATATAGAGAAATGGGAACTCTTAACACACTGTTGAGAATGAAAATTAGTACAGCCATTATGAAAAACAGTGTGAATCTTCCTCAAAAAAACTAAAAATAGAACCACCATATGATTTAGCAATTCCACTACTGGGTATGTATCCAAAGAAAATGAATTCAGTTGTCAAAGAGATATCTGCACTGCCATGTTTTTGCTGTCTTGTTTATAACAGGCAAGATGTAGAATCAACCCATATCCGTAAATGGCTAAATGAATAAAGAAAATATAGTTCATATACACCATAAAATACTATTCAGCCTTTAAAAAGGAAGGAAACCCTGTCATTTACAAGATGGATATACCTGGAGAACATTAAGTTAAATAAGCCAGGCAAAAAAGGATGAATACTACATGATCTCACTGATATGTGAAATCTATAGACGCTGATCTCATAGAAGTAAAGTAGAATTATGGGTTTTGGGTGCTGATGTATTTGGAGCAGTGGCACAGGGAAGATATTGATCAAAAGATACCAAATTTCTGTTAGGAAGAATATCTATACAATGTAGTGATATTGTATTCTTCAAAAATTCACTGAGAGAGTATGTAAATTCTCACCACAAAAATGATAGCTATGTGAGGTAATGCACATGCTAGTTGGCTAGATTTAATCATTCCACAGTGCAGATATACTTCAAAACAACATGTTGAACATGATAAATACATTCAATTTTATCTTTCAATTGAAAAAATATTTATATTCTAATTTAGTTACAAACAAAATATATTTATCTTCTTGAAAATGAAACTAAATTTGAATTCCAACAGTGTGGAAAGAGTATATTGTATATGTCAGTTTTCCTAAGAGTTTATCATTCCTTAAAACAATTTTACTCTACAAGTTAAAATTAATCTAAATACTATATTTCTATTCTTATAATAGATATATGATATACTAAGTAGTGAGGACAGCAACCATAGGGGGAATAGAGATATGGGAAAGACAGATGACTCTTAATGACCTTTTCATGACCAAGAGAAAAAGGCCAAAATTAACAAATCCTGAACAAAAGTGCTAAAGATCTTATATCACTATGGTTTTCAACACATGTAAACAGCCCTGTAAAGTGGGTATTATGTAAATGTTGTAAATAAAGAAAACAGCGTTCACTGTATTTAAGATCTTTTGCCATGCATCACAAAAGCAACAAGTTGGTGAAGCTTAAATTTTAATCCACCCATGTCATACTGCACAGGATAATGAAAGAGGGAGATTCTCAATTCTAGTTCTCATTTGCATGTAACTTAAAATTGTAAAGAATTGGCCTCCCCTTGACAGCCCCATTTTATGGATTAACCAGAAGTTGAGTTATTGTAATAAACAGGCTTCTCTGTCCAAGGGAAATTACATTCTTTAGCTCCATCCAAAATTATTCAAAGTCTATTGTCACTCAAATATTTGTTAACAGAAGGGTTAAAATGGAGCTGAAAAAAGGTATATATAAACAAATAAACAAATGTTTGCTTTTAAAACAATTGTGACAGCAGTATGAGAAATTTGAGCAAAGATTATGACCAGAGAATCAGAGAACACATATATTGCAAGAGTACATGTAGATAAGATCAGAGCTGAGTAGCAGATGGTATGATGAACTTTCCAGATCCCTACTGAAAAGGGAAAATCTTACTTCTCCAGTTGACGTGAGTGCTACTGCCTGATGGCTCTCTGCTGCCAGCCCTTTCTTGGAGTTGCCCTTTGTTCGAGAAGTCGCCTTTTCACCGGGCAGCCTGTTTTCAGCAACTCATAGCCTTCATAGCATAAAGGTCTGGTTCTTTTACTGCAACACAAGATAATAGAAAGAGATATCTTGGCTTCAGAAACATTTATACAATATACAGCCAGCTGCAGCTTCTGTTAAGACTAGTCTTGTTCTCTGCCCAATCCTGCTGCTTCTTTTCTTCCTCTTCTATAATAATAATAATAATAATAATAGATTATAGAAGTAATCTTCTTCAGTAATTACTGGCACATTAATTTTAGCCCAATGAGACCTATAGAACCATCAGACAATACAGCTCAAGAACGTACTCTAACAAATTTCCAAAAATTTATTATTTATCTCACATTCTGTTTCTCAAGAAACCCAACCTTTAAAAGGATTTGCAATAATGATTCTGTATCTGTTGTAAGCTACAGGAGATCCATAGGGATTGAGCAAGGGTAATTGGTCAAATGGCTAGACAAATGGTCACAATTGGTCATTGAAAAGATATTAAAAATGTAGATCTGGGGCAACAAAAACTTGAGGAAGAAAAAAAGACATGCCCTTAATAGTGATCAAGTCTGTTCAGAGGAGATTATCTGTGACAGGAAGAAAAATGGTTCCCAAAGATGTCAACAGCCTAATCCCCAGAAACTTCGTGCATGTTGCTTTACATGACAAAAGGGACTGTGCAGATGTGATTAACGTTAAGGACAGTGAGATGGGAAGATTTTCCTGGATTATCAAGGTGAACCCAACGTAATCACACAGCTCTTTAAAAGCAGAGAGCCTTTCCAAGCAATGGTTAGAGTGGGAGATGTGACTAAGGAAAAATGGCCAGGGGGATGTAATGTTGCTGAATTTAAGATAAAGGAAAGGGAAAAAGGACTGTCTATGGTGGGTCATTAAGAACTTGGAAATGAGAGGAAACAGATTCTTTCCTAGAGAATCTCAGAAAGAAACACAATTGTGCTGGCACATTAATTATAGCCTAATGGGACCTATAGAACCCTAAGACAATAAAAACTTGCACTGTTTTAAACCACTAATTTTATAGAAATTTTTTACAGTGGAAACAGAAATATAGTACAGTGTCTTTAAACTATTACCCATTATAGCATTTGAGATACCAGTGAGAAGAAGTAAAGGCTTAAATTTGTGACTGAAAAATGTGGTGATGGACAAGGGATAGGAGGCAATACAGGTTCTTCTCTGGGACATGTTCTTTACACTACACTTTAAACAGAAAAAAATCCAGATTTATGCAAATGCTAATTAATTTTATGTGTAGATAATCCTGACTCAAAGCTTTAGAAATATGTTACAAATGTTCTATTTCATAAGAGAACTAAAATTATACCAAATAAGTTGGGAGTATTTCTTTATACGGACAAATAATTTATATTCACTTTATTACTTATTTTTCTTTGTATATGAAACATAAGTGGGTCTAGCTAGTCCTTTTCAATAGTAACAGGTACTTCTTTGACTGTAATTATAAAGCTTTTCTTGAGTGTTTTTCTTTTCACGGAATTGAAAAGAAATTGCTTATTTTATCTCATCTGATTTGACTGCAATGCTTATATTGTAAAAATGCTGACAGATCAGTTCTCCACAAAGGAATGTTATACCTTTTATTCTTTTTGTGAAAGTGCTATGGAGAGTGGGATTTCACTGTTGCAGGATTGTTTTGCTATAACTGAACAGACAGAATTAACAATTTCGGAGCAGTTATAACATTTATACATAAATCCAGGTTGTTGGAAATATTTCATTCAGACACTAAGACAATTTTAATGCATCATGTAAATAAAAATGAATAATCAGTGTGCTTATATCTACGGAAAAGTAAATGAAAATCTTGTAACACTAAACATGTGCTGTTTCAAGGAGAATTATCCAATCTTCAAGGTAAAGTGAAATGTCTGTTCATTCCTTTCATAATTTTTGATGCCCCATGGGCCATAATCAATTATAGTTCTTTTCTTTCTGGGATATTTAATTTTTGACCTTTTTTTGTTTTCTTTTCCAATCTCAAGTCATAAGATATTCAGTAATTGTTTTCAAAGGTGGAGAATATGTAGGGATTCACTTTACTGCACACACACACAGCTTTTGAGGCTAGTTTGACTAGATATAGAACAAAATAATTCTCAGTATTTTAAAGGATATTTCACATTATCTTCCATCTGCAGGTATTGATGATTGGAATTCATAGTAAAAATTTGTACTTATTTGTATGTAAGCAATTTAATCTTCCTTGAAATATTACCAGTGGAGTTCTAATTTGTCTAGAATATTGTTTGTTATTTATTCTGCTTAGAATTTTGGAAGTAAATTTTAAGATATTTCAGGTCAGGAAAATATACTTTATCACATTGTTGATAATCGTCTTATTCTCTCTTTTTAGAACTCTTAAGTAGAATAATTCTCCATATCTTAATATTTTCCATAATTTTATTTTGTTTTGGACTCTAGGGATTATTTTCCCCCAGCAAATTTGTGATTATTAATTAGATATATAGCTCCATTGATTCTATTTTAGTCATTTTTAATTTTTATGATATTTTTAGCTCAATATTTCCCGTGCTTCTTTACTTCTTGTTTTATAGACTTAGTAACTATTTATATCTTCCTGAGAAAACTGACTAAACTTTTTAAAGTTTTTATTTTATGCCTGTAAGTCAGTTTTGCTGTTTGCACACCTTGTACTTTCTTTACTGAATAGTTTATTTTCTCCCCTAGATTGTCAAGTAGTCAGAGTTGTTTGTTCAGTTTTAAATAGTCATGCTGCTCAGTAGAGATCGCTGCTCTGTTTTCTCTGAGGTGTGTGAGTCTGATTTCCCAATATTTCCTTCTCCTGAATGAGAACAAAAAGTGGGTTTTGTGTGAATCCGCAGAACATGCCAACTAGTAGGTTCTGCTTAAGTGTGTTATGTTGCAGACAAGCTGGGCACTGAACTGCTTTCAGAATAAGAAGGTGGGTGGTACTTCAGTAAATTTCTTTTATGAACATATTTTTTTTTTTTTTATTTGGAAGGTCTAAGCTGTGCTCTTTCTCTTCTGGTCTTAATTCCTGAACGAGAGACCTTCTTGTGGGTAGAGTCAATGCTTTTAGAAAGAAAATGTTTATGCCATATTAACATAGATCTAGCTTTTAAGAATTATTATTATTTTTTACTCAGTACTTGCTGTATAACGAGAATTCTTTTTCCTCTTGTGAAGTTTGCTCCTGCTTATGTTGTATATGTTTTGGGGGATGATGCTTTTGGTTACCTTTTGATCTAATCTCATTTGCATCACATATTCTGGAAATTCTTTAATTTTCTGGCTCACTAGTGATGCCTTTCACATCATGAAAATATATTTTATCATAGGAGAGGAGGTTCAGTATGCCATCCTATAATCTGCACAGTAAATCTATAAGAAAAAGTTTTTAAACCGCCTTTTTTGGTCAAGAAACTGAAGAAACGTGCTCTTTGACATATTTTTGAAGTGATTGAGCAGTAATTTGACTTCGGTTTCTCTGCTACCATGTCAAGATCCTTCATTTCTAACTAGGGATAGTCTTAATATTCAATTCTATTGAGTTCAACAAAACGTATTCTAAATGACAGTACTGTACAAGCTCTGCAAATACAGAGATGGCCACACAATATGCAAATGATAAAAGCAAACCTACTCGTATATAATTATAAGATTTAATCATTTTCTCAACCTATTTAATACTTGTCAGAGACAATTTCTGACAAGGAGATAAGTGCAATAAAAAGTAGCATTAATAAGTAAAATACATTAAAATATAGTTAGGAAAATTAATGGGCTTAACTGTATAATTTATATTTTGACTATACTGTTTAAGTAAATATTTTGAAAGCTCCATGAAATGTGGTATCTTAGAGATCACTTGTCTGCCAGTCTTCAGTTTTAGAGAAAATAAAATATAAGGAAGTTAAGACTTCCTCTATGACCTCTATGACATATATTTAAAAGGCATAGCCAAGTGCACTCTGTAATTTACTTCTCCTAAGCTCCTTTCCTTAATGGAGTGGGAGGATGGGAAGACTTTTACTCACTTCATTCTCCCAATTTCTTTTAGGGAAATTTTTCCTTTGGTTTTATGGGAACACAGTACCTCAGTATTAGTATTAGTATAATTATTTTGAAAAAGCAACAGTTTAAGGAGGGGTAGACAATAATTAAACAAATAGAACCTTTGTTTTATGGAATAAATTTCTTACATCCATGAAGTTTGTTTCATTAAAAGCCCAAATACAGGGCTACCTAATATCAGTGAAGCTTTTTTGGTTGCTGACATCTATCCTACTGAAAATAAGACTGCTGTTGTTTTCCTCCATTATCAGTATTTAAGGAGGAAGCAGATTCATATGGTTCATGGTGCAAAGTCTTATTTTTAACTCTATTTTCCAATCTAGCTTCAAATTGAATAAAGTAGCTGAGAAAAGTGAGACACTTATTGGCTGAAGGGTAAGTACCATTTTTTCACGGAATCCAATGATGATTAAGAAAATAACAACATAAAGAGATACATTTACGTTCCCTATAGACACCAAAGACCTGAGGAAGGAAAAAATGTGCCTTCTTCAATGTAGGCACATTTTACCTATTGCAGATTCAAAATGCATTTCAGCGGAACACCGATATGCAAATGCCACAGAAATAATTGTTGCAGACAAGATTCATTAATGTATGTGAAAAGTAGTAGGAGAAAGCTTGAGAACAGGTTATTAATATAATCTGAAAGTATCCAAAAATATTAATTACAGATGGAAAGATAGTAACCTAGCAAACACCATTCTAATTGATAATCAAATTTAACATTGTCCTAATATGACATATTGATATTATGGATATTTTGATATGATACATTGAAAATGACATTGTCATTTCTGTTATATATGCCAAATATGTATAAGCTCTGTTCAATAATGAAGAAACATAAAACAGATCCATATTGAAGGACATTTTATGAAATAAGTAAGTACCATTCACAGGTGTCAAAATAATAAAAATGACACAGAAAAACCCATTAAAAAGTGGTCAACGGACATGAAAAGACACTTTTCAAAAGAAGAGTGCATGCAGCCAACAATCATATGAAAAAAGTTCAATATCCTTGATCATTAGAAAAATGGAAATCAAAACCACAATGAGATAGCCGTTCTGACTGCTGTGATATTAAAAAGTCAAAAAGTAATAGATGCTGGCAAGTTGTGGAGAAAAAGGAATGCTTATACACTGTTGGTGTAAATTAGTTCAGCCATTGGGGAAGAAAGTAAGACTATTCCTCAAAGACCTAAAGACTGAAATACCATTTGACCCAGCAATCCCAATGACTGAATATATACCCAAAGGAATATAAATCATTCCATTATAAAGACACATGCATATGTATGTTCTTTTCAGCACTATTCACAATAGCAAAGACATGGAATCAGCTTAAATGCCCATCAATGTTAGCCTGGATACAGAAAATATAGTACACATACACCATGGACTGCTAAGCAGCCGTAAAAAAATGAGATCGGGACTGGGCACAGTGGCTCACACCTGTAATCCCAGCACTTTGGGAGGCTGAGGCGGGCAGATCACGAGGTCAAGAAATCAAGACCATCCTGGCTAACACAGTAAAATCCCGTCTCTACTAAAAAATTAGCCGGGCCTGGTGGCAGGTGCCTGTAGTCCCAGCTACTCCGGAGGCCGAGGCAGGGGAATGGCGTGAACCCGGGAGGCGGAGCTTGTAAGATCCGGCCACTGCACTCCAGCCTGGGCAACCGAGCGAGACTCCGTCTCAGTAAATAAGAACGAGATGATGTTCTTTGCAGGGACATGGATGGAGCGGGAGGCCATTATTCTTAGCGAAGTAATGCAGGAACAGAAAACCAAATACTGCATGTTTTCACTCATAAGTGGAAGCCAAACAATGAGAATACATGGACGCATACAGGGGAACAACACACACTGGAGCCTATGGGACGTTGGAGGGTGGGAGAAGGGAGGGGATCAGGAAAAATAACGAATGGGTACTAGGCTTAATACCTGGGTGATGAAATAATTTGTACAACAAACCCCCATGACACAAGTTTATGTAACAAACTTGCACATGTGCCCTTGAACTTAAATGAATAAATACATAAAGACAGACTAAGAAATTGTTGCTAGCTGGGTTCAGTGGCTTATGCCGGTAATTCCAGTACTTTGGGAGGATGAGGGGGTTGGGTCACTTGAAAGCTCAAGAATTCAAAACTAGCCTGGGCAACATGAGAAAACCGTGCGTCTACAAACAATTAAAAAAAATAACTGGGCATGATGGTGTGTGCCTATAGTTCCAGCTACTTGGGAGGCTGAGGTGGGAGGATCAGTTGAGCACAGGAAGCAGAGGTTGCAGTTAGCTGAGTTCATGCCACTGCACTCCACCCCTCCAAGTCTGGCAACGGAGGAAGGGAGGAAGGGAGGGAGGAAGGGAGGAAGGAAGGGAGGAAGGGAGGGAGGGAGGAAGGGAGGGAGGGAGGGAGGGAGGGAGGGAGGGAGGAAGGGAGGGAGGAAGACTGGAATTGGAAGAGACTAAAAAGACTAAAGAAAAATTTCAGAAGGCAAAAAAATGCAACATTGAATCCTGGATTGGATCTTAAACCAGAAAGATGGCATTAGCAGAAAATCTGGTAAAATTTGTATATGATCTGTAGTTAAGAGTACTGCATAAATGCTAATTACCTGGTATTGATAGTGTACTATGTCAGGTGTTAATATTGGCAGAAGCTGATGAGAGATATGTAGGAGCCTTTGTACTGTTTCTGCAACTTTTCTTAGTCTAACACTATTTCAAAATTAGAAGTTTACAAAATCGTTTTAGCATGAGAATACAGATTTTGAGTTACCCACTTTCTCCACATCTCTCTTAAAATCTCATTTAGGCCAGGCACAGTGGTTTATGTCTGTAATTCCAACACTTTGGGAGGCTGAGACAGGAGAACTGCTCGAGCTCCAGAATTGGATACTAGCCTGAGCAATGTAGGGAGACCCTCTCCCCCCCTCCCCTCCCCCCATATATATAAATATATATATATATAAATATATATATATATATAAATATATATATAAAATACACATATACATGTATATATACGTATACACATATATACGTATATATATAGATACACACACGTGTATATATAATTAGCATCCTGAAGTTGTTTGGTGGTATCTCATTGTGTTTTTTATTTGCATTTCCCTCGTATTTAGTGATGTTGAACATTTTTTTCATGCATCTGTAGGCAATTTTCATGTCTTCTTTGGAGAAATGTCTAACCAAATTGTTTTTTCCATTTTAACTGTTTTTCCCCCATTCTAGTTCAATAATGGGAGCTTTAATCTTTGAACCAAAAGAAGTGAGAATAGGTAAGGAAAAGGAAAGATATGATTAAAAACTTTGATCTCAATCCAGTATGTAAATCTGCTGTTACTCCCTAGGGATTACTATATAATCCTTGAAATAATGGGTAACAAGACGCTACAGGTTATGGGGAAATGGCAACATCTGGAAGCCCCAGACCCCAATCAGAACAGATGGCTGTTTCCCAAGGGATATAAAAGTTACTGCTTTCCTTAAATAAGCCATCTGTCTGAATAAAATCATTTTTGCCAATTAATAAAGAAGGCATTTTAAGGGCTGAGAAATTTCTAAACTCTAAAAAAACGAAGGATGAAAGAACTAAAATTTGCCCAGTTGTGCAAAGACACCATTCCAAGACATTTATGTTGAATATAAAATAGGATCTATTTTAGTTGCCCTTTCTGAAACATTCTGTGGACTAGCTGAACGGGTAAAAAAGCAAATCAATATATGAAACTAGTCTGTGATAACAAACTTGACTTACTTTACTGCAGTGTATATGATCATTGATCACCAATATCAAATCAGGTAGAATAAAGCAACTGACATGCTCTTGTAATAAAATAAGCTTTGACTTGTTAAACTGGTGGTAAATTCAGGTAAGTAGGTAATTTTATTGTATCTTTGTATTGTTTCATTATTCTAATATTGGTGAAGCCCCTACCAACTGCTCATTAGCTGTCTTCCTCAAGTCTAAGCTCCAACCATATCGAAACATTTATAGTTCCACTGGCCAGACTGTTTTACACTAAAAAGCCCATGTAGATGCTGGTGTCAGCCCTAACAGACCTTCCCTAGTTTGACAAATTGGCAAACACTGCTTATTCTCCAGGTTCTAGCTCAGACATCTTCTTTGTGAAGAATTATTTTATCACCCAAAAAAGCTGATGGTGTCATCTTAGCTTACTGTTTCTGATATGCATTAATAGTGCAACATACTTCTCACTGAACTTACTCATTGCAAAAGGTTGATTCCTATATTAATGTGTGACTACATAAGGAAACAGACTGTTTCCTACTCATCTGATGAGTAGCCCTGACTTTTGAAAAAAACAAAAAGCCTGTTAATGAATAAAACAGATTGAAACTACTAATTACAAAATAAGACTTAGCTTTAAAAAATTATATCAACGATTATTTTGATAAACCTTTAATTCTTTGTTGCTTAATATAAAAAGCTAGGAATAAAATTAAGTATTCTCAATTTTCAAAGCAACCAGCAAAAATATTTCACGTCTGGATACAGAGGTTGAGATTTTCAAATCTGATTCTTTGGGTTTAGGATTGGTGTAAATTAAATAGAATTTCCTGTGATTTGTAACCCAACTTCAAACCTGGAAATT
This sequence comes from Theropithecus gelada, assembly GCF_003255815.1. Lineage (NCBI taxonomy): Eukaryota > Metazoa > Chordata > Mammalia > Primates > Cercopithecidae > Theropithecus > Theropithecus gelada. The sequence goes on along the minus strand of NC_037683.1, from coordinate 52,302,294 downwards.
CATAGGATTCAGAAATGTTGTTCTGGTTCTGTATCCATACCCATAGCTTCGTATTTAATAGTTAAAAAATGCTCCCCAAAAGAGACTGATCTAATTTCTTAGTTTTATTAACTATTCTCAATCACACAAAATTGAAAAATCTAATATCCATTTCCTCTGGCTTAGCTGCAGGGCTTAAAATATTTCTTCCTCTTCCCCACCCAAGTCTCCTGGGGTCAGACATATAGGGTAGAATGATATACTATAGTCAGAGCTTGCATATCACAGTGAAAGTAGCAATAGTATGTACACAGCAAAACTCACATTTTTCCTGGCAAAAAAAAATCATACAAAAGGAATCAGTTCTTGATGAGGTGGATCTGTCTGAATCCATAAACCTAGGTAGATATTTTAAAAAGGCTGCTCAATGCAAGTGTGTTAGTTCTCTATAAATAAACATAAATTGTGTATATATGTGATGAAGATTGGCTTTTGCTTTTTTCTAAATTATCCTTTTATCCATTAGTCTCAGTTCTTTCATATTTCCTCACCTCATTTTTTCTCAGTAATTTTCTGAGTAGTGAGACTTTGCTCTTGGCAGCTCTTAATAATGTTGCTTCAGGAAGGAAGTGCTTAGAATGAATTTTATGTTTGCTTATTTTATCCTAGTAGGAAAGTACTTTTGTATCATATTCCTTGCCTAGTGTCCTTAGTGCTGCATTCTCCCTCAGTTGATGGATTGTTTCCTGTCTACAGTCACTAACCACAGTGTCTTTTAGTCTGGGATTTTGCACGTTAACTCAAGCTGTCTCCTTGTCTGGTCCTCTTAATTTAAACGCTTGTCTCCTTGCCTTTCAGTCTAATAGCTCATTTCTTCTCCTCCCCTATTACCCAGCATTGTTCCTCCATCACATCACTTGCAATTTCCAGGATGATATATTTTACTTCAGATCATAGCTCATTTAGTCTTTTCTCCTGCTGGTATGCTAATGACATCTCAAGCTAATCATTAATTTCCACCCTGTGGTTTCAATAATTCCTTCCATGCTAAATGTTGCATAGGAAAAATTGTTTTAGGTTTGGCACCTTAACTTCGTCTAAGAAAAAAAATGAACCAGAGAATGCTAAGTCACTGCCAGATGCCCCTCTGGTCAATGGGGGCTCTATTGCTAACCTAGTTACGGCTTCTAAAGGGGGTAGAAAAATAAAAGGCACAGGAGTGACTTTAAATCTGCTGCTTTATGTGTGTTTAATCAATGTCTTTTGGAAATAAATAGGAAACATTCTGTAAAATTGTTTATGTGACCCTGCAAATAACTATATGTTATGGGGGTATAAAAGATAAAGCATCAAAAAAGATGAAAAAAACACAACAAAGTGTTAATGCTTGAAGCATCTTCTGAGATCAAGTTCAAACTCTTCATTTTTACAGATGAAAGGACTGAGGTCCATGGAGCTTAAAATATTTGCCATGGGTCACATATTCAGTTACATGAGGTTTATTAGCAGGAAATACAGGCCCATGGCTAGCTTTAAATTGCAGTGCCTGAGATAAGAGAATAAACAACTAGCTCCAGATTCTTAGCCAAATCCATTTCTCTCTTCCTATCTTGAATTCATCTAGGGCACAGCACATGTATGCTGGGTATTCCCCCTAGACATACATTGTGATTCAGTACAACCTACTCAAGCTCCTTGAACACAGTAACTCCCCCATCACCAAGTAACTACCGCTACTGTGACATGGTTTGCCTTTGGAGAATATCCCAGAGAAGAAAAGCAGAAGAATATGAAGGCTGGCTCCAAGTCATTAGGCCAGGGAGTCCTAGAGCACTGGGTCATGGAGTCCAGTCTAGAAGTGGAGATGCAGGTTCTGGGTTCTCTCTCTTTCCTCTTATATTTAGATGATATATTATATATTTTGATATAAGTTTCCTAGTTTTACTATTTCTTTTGATATAATAAATTTCCTAGTTTTACTATTTTTTTTTCTCTGTAACTCATTGTTTTTGTCTTTCAAAATGTTGGATACCCACAAATCTTCCTTCCCCACAACATACACACAGACATGAATGTTGCATTTTACGTTACATTTCATATTTAAGTACAGGACAATAATATACTGATAGAAGCTCTGTGTTAGGTGGGGAAAGAAGATTGTCAACTGGTGGTTTTCTATGCAGAAAGATCGAATAGGCAGATGGCAGACCCATCTATTGACTTGAGAGACTTCTAAATAAGAATATCTATGAATCTTTCCTACTAGGTTTATTCAGTGTCTTCATAGCAGGATCCACCCATCTCATGCTTGGAGTGTATACATTTGGTGCCAGGATTCTAGAAGTTTAATCATGTTCCAGGGGGTTGGAAGTCCTACCATCCCATAACCTGAATTTCACTTTTTTTTTTTTTTTTTTTTGTGCAGCTCTCTCTCATTCTGAAGTGGCAGTGTCGAGGGTCTGATGCCTCTTTGATTCAATTTTCTCAGTTCCTTGGTAAACAACATATGTTTGTGAATACTTACTGGGATGCATGGAATGAGGAAGCAAACTGGGGATGTATCTATTTCATAGTATACCTTCTCTTTTGTTGTTTTTTGTTTTTGAGATAGAGCCTCACTCTGTCACACAGGCTGGAGTACAGTGGCATGGTCTCGGCTCACTGCAATCTCCTCCTTCTGGGTTCAAGTGATTCTCCTGCCTCAGTCTCCCAGCTAGCTGGGACTACAGGTGCATGCCACCACACGTGGCTAATTTTTTGTATTTTTAGTAGAGACGGGGTTTCACCATGTTAGTCAGGATAATCTCGATCTCCTGACCTCGTAAGTCCACCCACCTCGGCCTCCCAAAGTGTTGGGATTACAGGCGTGAGCCACCACGTCCGGCTCATACTTTTGATCAAGTCTTCTGATTTTAACCCCACATGTAATGTACAGTCTCCACTTCCACACATACAGCCCACCCCATAACAACACCGCCCCTTATTTCTGGATCTTTTCAAAGTTCTGTGGTTAATACTCTTGCTATTCAATTGCATTGTCCTTTGCAGGCACTTGACAATCAGCTTCCTGAATCTGCTAATGCCTCATCCACATTCCATTAAAAATTTGTTCATATCATTTATCCACTATATTTTCCTCTTCTGTTCTCTTTGTAATGGTAAATATACGATGTGAAAACCTTTGTTTTCATTATTAAATGTTTAGAAGACAGCAGAGCATTAGCCTGTTTCCATGCTGACCATCAGCTGCTCTCTAAGTGGAGTAAGTAGAGAAGGATTTAATATATATTATTCATTATTTTGTGGCTTACAAAGTCACAGAAAAGGCTAGATAAGCAGCTCTTGATGAGCTACATGAGCAACACTGCTTAACAAGACCACTGAGGAAGATGCTAAGTCTGTGATGTCTGGAATACTAGAGACTTATGAAACCACCATCATTACTGCTGACTCCAGGACCACACTGTGTCTGCCAAGAACTGGTCCAAGAAAGTATTTTCCCCATCTCTCTCCACAGCCATGAAAATAGGTTCCTGAATTTGGATTCTGATACAGCTCATACAGACCGTGCTTACTAGCGGGAGCTTATCTCTGCTTTATCATTTTTTTTTTTGGCCTTCGAACTCCAATGCTGGTTATTTGGGGATGTTTTAATCTAGATAATAATCTAAATGGTAATAAAGTCTTGGAAATTTGGCTTTTAGCTTGCCATTTACTAATATGCAGTGAGGAATATTACAAGGTTATTGGAATGGAATTGAATGAGCTATTATAAAATATTTTCCACATTTATGTTTAACAGAAATTTTTTTTACTGATATGGGCTTGGCTGTGTTCTCACCCAAATCTCACATTGAATTGTAATAATCTCCACTTTTCAAGGATGGGACCAGGTGGAGCTATTTGAATCATGGTGCTATTTTCCCCCTACTGTTCACCTGGTAGTGAATTATTCTCATGAGATCTGATGGTTTTATAAATGGGAGTTCCCTTACACAAACTCTCTTGCCTACCATCATGTAAGACATGACTTTGCTCCTCCTCTGCCTTCTGCCATAATTATGAGGCTTCCTGAGCCATGTGGAACTGTGAGTCCATTAAACCTCCTTTCTTTATAAATTAACCAGTCTCAAGTATGTCTTTATTAGTATCATGAGAACGGACTAATACAGTAAATTGGTATTGCAGAGAGTAGGGTGCTGCTGTAAAGATATCAAAATGTGGAAGTGACTTTGGAACTGTGTAACAGGCAGAGGTTGTAACAATTTGGAGGGCTCAGAAGAAGACAGGAAAACGTGGAAAAGTTTGAAACTTCCAAGATACTTGCAGTGCTCAGAAGACAAAGATGTGGGAAAGTTTGGAATGTCCCAGAGACTTCCTGAACGGCTTTGACCAAAATGCTGATAGTGACATGGACAATAAATTCCAGGCCGAGGTGACTCAGATGGAGATGAGGAACTTTTTGGGAACCGGAGTAAGGTCACTCTTGCTGTGCAAAGAGACTGGTGGCATTTTGCCCCTGCCATAGAAATCTGTGGAACTTTGAACTTGAGAGTGATGATTTAAGGTATCTGGTGGAAAAAATTTCTAAGCAGCAAAGCATTCAAGAGGAAGCAGAGCATAAAAGTTTGGAAAATTTGCAGCCTGATGATGCAATAGAAAAGAAAAACCCATTTTCTGGGGAGAAATTCAAGCCTGCTGCAGAAATGTATGTAAGTAACAAGAAGCAGAATGTTAATCACCAAGACAATGGGGAGTATGTAAGAGACGTTTGCAGCAGCCCCACCCATCACAGGCCCAGAGGCCTAGGAGCTAAAAATGGTTTAATGTGGCAGACCAAGGTCCCCTTGCTGTGTACAGCCCAGGGACTTGGTGCCCTGCATCCCAGCAGCTCCAGCCATGGCTAAAAGGGGCCAAAGTATGGCTCAGGCAGTTGTTTCAGAGGGTAAAAGCCCCAAACCTTGGCAGCTTCCATATGGTGTTGAGCCTGCAAGGCACAGAAGTCAAGAATTAAAGTTTGGGAACCTCCCCCTAGATTTCAGAGGATGTATGGGAATGTTTAGATGTCCAGGCAGAAGTTTGCTACAGGAGCAGGGCCCTCATGGAGAACCTCTGCTACAGCAGTGCAGAAGGGAAATGTGGGGTTGCAGCCCCCACACAGAGTCCCCACTGGGGCACTGCCTAGTGGAACTGTGGAAAAAGAGCCAATGTCCTCCAGACTTCAGAATAGTTGATCCTCTGACAGCTTGCACCATGTTCCTGAAAAAGCCACAGACACTCAATGCCAGCCCATGAAAGCAGCTGGGAGAGAGGCTATCCACTGCAAAACCATGGAGTAGAGCTGTCAGAGACCATGGGAATCCACCTCTTATATCAGCATGACTTGAATGTAAGACAAAGTCAAAGGAGATTATTTTGAAACTTTAAGGTTTAATGACTATCCTTTTGGATTTCAGACCTTCAAGGGACTTGTAGCCCCTTAATTTTGGCCAATTCCTCCCATTTGGGAGGAGTGTATGTACTCAACGCCTGTACCCCCATTGTGTCTAGGAAGGAACTAACTTAGTTTTGATTTTACAGGCTCATAGGGAGAAGAGATTTGCCTTGTCTCAGTTGAGACTTTGGACTACAGACATTTGAGTTAATGCTGAAAGCAGTTAAGACTTTAGGGGACTGTTGGGAAGTCATTACTGGTTTTGAAATGTGAGGACATGAGATTTGGGAGGGGAAAGGGGTGGAATGATATGGTTTGGCTGTGTCTACACCCAATATTGTAATAATCCCCATGTGTCAAGGATGGGGCTGGGTGGACATAATTGAATCATGGGGGGGTTTCCTCCATACTTTTCTCATGGGCATAAATAAGTCTCATGAGATCTGATGGTTTTATAGATGGGAATTCCCCTGCACAGACTCTCTTGCCACCATGTAATATGTCCCTTCATCTCCCGCCATGATTATGAGGCCTCCCCAGCCATGTGGAACTGTGAGTCCACTAAACCTCTTTCCTTAATAAGTTACCCAGTCTTGGGTATGTCTTTATTAGTAGCACAAGAATGGACAAATACACTTACTATATATTTTCTATAGATTCAGATGTGTAAATATCCATGGTTCTCAAATAGGAGCAGTTTTTTCCTTGGGGACATTTGTCCACATAATTTTTGAGTGTCACAACTAGGATTTAGTATTGGCTTCTAATAGTCAAGGATGTCACTAAACACCCTACAATATATAGGACAACCTCCAACAACAAAAAATTATCTGGTCCAAAATATCAATGGTAGTGAACTTAAGAAACCCTAATAAAGGTTGATTATTTTTCTTCAACACTTTCAATATTCTCTATTCTTCAAATGCATCTTTCCTGAGGAAAAGTCAGAAATAATTTATATTTTTGTTTTTTGTTTCATCCCACTTAGTTTTCTCTGAGCTTCCTGGATCTGTGGTTTGCTATCTGACGGTAATTTCGGAAAATTCTCAGTCATTATTACTTCAAATAGTTTCTTTCAGTTTTCTTAGATTCCCTCTACACATATTAACACTTTTTATAGTTGTCCCACAGTTCTTGAATATTCTGTTCTGTTTTTGTCGCTTGTTATTTTGAAATTTTCCATTCCTATATCTGCAAGCTCAGAGATTCTATCCTCAGCCATGTCCAGTCTACTACCGAGCCTACAAGAAGCATTCTACATTTCTGTTGCGTTTTTTTTTTTTTTATCTCTAACCCTTCTTTTCAATCATTCATATAATTTCCATCTGTCTGCTTACCCTTTTCCATCTCTTTTGCACGTCATCTACTTTTCACATTAATGCCCTTAGCATATAATAGGTTTTACTTTTCACATTCCTAATCTGATTAATCTGAACATTCTTGCTATATCTCATTTTGGTTTTGATGCTTGTTTAGTCTCTTCAAAATTGTGTTTTCTTGCTTTCTCATATGCCATGTAATTTTTTGTTGAAATTCAGACAAGATGTACTGGCTAAAAAGAAATGCAGTAAATAGGCCATTAAGTGATGTGGTGGTAAAGTATGGAGGGAGCAACAGCATTTTATAGTCAAATGATTAGGTGTCAGCCTTTTCATGAGCCCATGCCCCTGGACTGAACTTTATCAGTAGTTATCAGTTCCCCCACCCCTCTTAAATGGGACACGAAGGCTAGAAAGAGTTAAGCATTTCCCTTTCCCTAGGTAGGTTAGGCTTCGACAGAATAGTTTCTCCTGAAGACAGGAAGAACAGAATGGTGTGATTCATTCCAAATTTGCTTATTTTCCCTTTTCCCTGCCTGAAGCACAAGAAGATTTTTCTCTCATCTTCATTGTGAGAACCTACCCACATCCTTAAAGGTAAAACTCGTAAGAGTGTGAGGGTCCTGCTGTGACTGGACCACTCCTCTTAAGTTTAACTCTCAGACTTGTCCACACCCAGCTTCCAGCAGTTTATAATTACTATTGAGGTTTTCCTACACCAACTCTGGTTCTCAGAAGTTTCTGCTCATGGGACACTTTTCCAGTAAATGGTAATTGTCTGTATCTGCCTGTCTGTCTTTCCAATTTTTGAGGCAGGGTTTGATTTTTTCAATTTGTTAGGATCCAGTGGTTACTTCTTAGCTCCTTGTAAGTTGTACTGAAAACCAAAAGTCCAGAACCCCTCATATACACAAATCCATGTAAAATAAATAATTAGTAACTACAATTATCTCTGGGGAATGGAGGTAAAGACTTGATTTCAGACTGAAGAGTAAGGAGGACTTTAGTCATTATTGTATTGTGTTGTATTCATTTCACAGCATTTATATAACAGTGTAAAGGTTGATAAAAATAATAAAACATAATGAACAAAAACCAAAGTGTCTTGAAAGGATGTAAGCAACTTGGAAACAAAAAAGATAGAGATATTCAAAACAAAACATCTGCCTTTCCTTTAAACGTACTTTTTCTTATATATTTTAATCAGTATTACAAGTCCACACTATTATTTTAGCAATAAGTCTAAGTATCTTTCTTAACTTCCATCTCCTTCTCATCCTCCACATCTAATCAGCAATTAACTACAATACATTGTAATGGTGAAAATGCTTTCTGATTTGTCATTTCTTCATTTTCTTTCATTTTTTTTTAAACATGTATTTATTTGCTTGGTTTGAACTATTGCAGCAACTGTTTTATTATGACTTCCCCTGCCTTCAAAACTTTTGTTCTCCTTGTAACTTTCTACATTGGTGTTGCCATTTGCAATTTCCCTTCTTAAAGATGTCAGTTTTCTCTTGTTATTGTTATATAAAGAATGATAAAGCCAGCACTTAGACATCACTCTCAGTTCCCATGTCCAAGGCAGGTACCTATGATTACTAACAGTAATATTTCTAGCTGATCCTAACTATGACCTCAGACTTCCTCCTAACATTATAATCCATGTAGCCACTACAAATGGACTGAAGTCTGTATGAAGAGGAAACCTATTGTGTTTTCTTTAACAAGAGAACTGCTGCATTTCTAATAGGTGTTTGTCTCTCAGTGAATATTTTCACATTCAGGAATAACATGAGAGGTCATTTGAGACTTGAAGAATGGAGTTCAATATTTAGGAATAACTCATAACTGAGTTCTTTCAAGATAATTTACTGTGATTGCACAACTTCAACAAACTTAAGTCACAAGGCCTGACTAGTAACCATATTCTGTTCTTCTTATTTTCCTAAAATATAGTTTGCCAGAAGCTGACATTTAAGGGATAGCCTTATAAGTACTATTGTTAATAAACCATAGTATGATATCTAAATATAAGTGGACATTGAGAAATGGAAAAAAGGAAAAACAGAGATAGTTCCAGGATTTAGCTATCAGGAGAGCAATTAGGGAAAAGTTAAAAAAATATATAGAAAAGAGAAATAAGTTTGATTTTGGACAAATTTAAATGAAAGAGATGGCAAGACAAAGTGAAGGAGATTATTTCAGAATAAGTTAAATGACCATAGAAAATTTGCTGTGGTTTGTCATAGGGATGGACAAATAAACTTGTGTTTTAACAAGAATGTGAAAATGTCATCAAATTGACATGAATAAAATGAGTAGCAAGAAAGAATACAAAGACCAAAGGAAAAGATACATAATATTGAGTCAGAATTCTTAATGGAAACTTAATTTCTAAACACATGAGAGAAAAACAAATGAGTTAGGAATATGAAGAGACTAATGGCCCTAACAAGGAGAAAAAGAGTAATATGAAGAAGTTGACCTTAGAGAAACTGAAGTGAGAATATTTGGCATTATGAGGAAATTATCCAATACTTTCAGGAGAAAGATGAATTATCAAACAGAAGAGATTTCAATAATACATTTAAATTAATTTTATGTGGTTCAATTTCTGAATTTTCTGTAGATTGAGGAAAACATTTTTCAATTTGAACATTTTTAGAAAAAAAGGTCATACTTTGAGTATTTTTAAAAATGTTTTGCCGTATCATAGGACAGTAAGATTTCTTTCCATAAGCTGTGGATATGACATCTGAACCTAAACTAACTGCCAGTCATCAATGCCGTAAGCCAGATGCAGAATCAGCACCCAACAGACCAGTAATATCTTTGAATGAAGTATCCGTGTTCACCTTTCACAATGTTAATGACTCTAGACTCATGAGATTCTGGAGCTAACCTAGCCCTGCAATTAATTCAACTGTTACTACTTTTAAATATTTAGTGAGGAAAAGTCAAAATTTCCCAAAGTACAACAGCATAATGACTTTGAAACCCTATCTGCTGAGAGGTGATGGCCCAATAGTTAAGGTTGAATTAAACCAACTAGAGTCTGTGTATTTCTTTCAAGAAATCAGAGGCAGTTGTATACTTAAGCAAGTACACTTGTGTGTATCTATTTTTTTATTCCAACATTTCACACTATGTATATGTTCATGTTTCCATTTTAACTTTCATCTAAAACTTATATTTGTGCTAAAATGCTAGGGAGCATACGGCCTAAACAAAGAGGAAAAAAGACTGCATTTCAAAGCCTAGTAGATTTAGATATCACCCAATTAAAAATTATTATAAGTCCCATGTAATTTTATATGTTTATAGATCTTTATAAATTCTGTAAGTCTGTATATTTTCAAATAAAATTAAGAAGTAATCCAAGATAAAATACTTTCAATGAAATAATAAGATCTGATGAAGGATCACAGGAACATGAAAGTTAGACTTAAGGCATGAAATAACTGGACTTCCAGCATTCTCTTCTTGACGGTCAATTGTTAGGTTTTAATAGGTGGCACAGCCCCAGCAATTTACATTAGAAAAGGCAAATTATCCTTCTGTGGTATTTCATATACTTTAGTGGTATTTCATATACTTAATTTAGTAGTTCATTATCAAATAACAAACACCCTCATTGGATTACCATGAGTGGCCATATTTTATTTCTTTGAGTTGTGATGTTGGAAGGTGAGAATAATTGTATTTTTGTATGGAATTTAGCTTAGGTTCATATCTGCATTTTTATGGATTGAAGTATCATATATATCAGTCCCCCAAAAAGTAAAATGAACAAAGAAAGTTTATACCATGACCCAAAAAATATTATCCTAAAAACAGAATATGTTGGTATATTTTTCTAGATCACAAAACTTAACCATCTATTTTATTAATGTTTACAATATTTCTGAAGCATGTTTTTGTAATGCCTCTCAAATTAGCTAGAACTATCAAAACTTAATTCCAAAATAAATATCAAATCAAATTATCTTTATGTCCACTATCACCCTATTCTAAACCACCATCACCTCTCTTCTGAACTAATATTGTACCTTAATTACGTTCTCAGCCTGCTTCTATGCTTACCATTATTTATTCTTCACAATATAAACAGAGTAAAATTTTTAAAAGATGTAAATCAGGATAAATCAGACCTCTGCTTAAGATTATTCAGTGACTCTTCAATATAATTAATGTAAAATTCAAAGACTACCATGCTAATATTTTCTATATTGTCTACCCAAACTTCAGGCCACTTGTCCAGCCCCCTTGACCATTGCAAATTAATGTCAGCTCCTAACACTGAAACCATTTTTTTTTTTTTAATGGTGTCATTGTTGTCAGTTTTATCTCATCCTATCCACTCTTCTTATGGTGCCTTGACAGCTGTTTTATTATCCTCCTCTGGGTCTCCACTTCGATGTCAGCTCCTTGGAAAATCTTTACCTATTAATATAGAGTTCTTCTTACAACCTTCTTTGGTACTCTTTATCACAGCATTTTATTTTATTGCATTTACAACAATCTATAGGCTGTATTTATTGTACTAGATGTTTTCTTCATGAGACGGGGATCTAGCATTATAGATACCCCAGCACATGACAGTTAAATTAACTAAAAATAGAGCTTAAGTTGAAATCTTAAAAGCAGACAAAAATCAAGTATTACATATGAGAATAATAAGCATTACAGTTGATTTCACATTGGAATAATGAAAGCAAGCAAACAATAGAACAATGCATTTCATGCCAAAAGAGTAACTATCAGCTGATAATTTTATATTCAGGAAACATTCTTCAAAAATAAATGAAGATATTTTTCACATTTTTTAAAAAACTAAGAATTTTTTACCGACTGACTTCTCCAGGAAATGTTAAAGGAATTTCACCAAGCTGAAGGGAAGCATACCAGATGGAAATGTGTATCTTCAGGAAAAATGAATATTGAAAATATTAATATATGGGTAAACATAACATGCTAATTTTTCATATGACATTTATGAGTATTCAAAGCGAAAATTATAATACTGTTTTGTAAAATTTATAACATGTGTAGACATAATACATGTGGCCACTGAAACATGAAGGATCAGAGTGACAGTATATGGGTTTTGTTTGAAAGGTCTTCACATATTATATAAATTAGTACAATGTAAACATTAAATAGACCATAAAGAGTTAAAGATACATATTATAAGACTACATAATTGCTTAAAAAAAATGTAAAGCGATATAGTGGGGGAAAACCCTATAGATTAAATTGAAAGGGAATTCTAAAGCATGTTAAATAATCAAAAGAAAATAGGAAAATAAAAAACAGTACATAGTTAAAACCAGACTAGACAAACTTAATTTAAAATTAAATCATATCAGAATTCCCATTAAATATTAATTGCCTGCACATTCCATTAAGAGGCTGAGATTAAAATATTAAAAACATCCCCATTGTCAGCTAGATAAAAGTATACTTTAAGTGTAAAAACACAAATAGGTTCAATTTAAATAGATGGAAAAAATATATAACTGAAAACATGAAGAGCAAAAGGGCTGGTATAGATAAATTGGTATTTATGTTAACAAAATAAAATCGTATCTAAAATCGAGTTTATTAAAGAGGGACATTTAATAATTATAAAAAATTAGTTATAAAAAAAGAAAACCACCATAAGTGTATGCAGCTAATACAGGTGAAAAATATATAAGGAGGCTTTTGGCCTGAATGTAATGTCATGTATTTGTTTCTCCCTGCCCTTCTCTGCTAAGTGCTGCTATAAATTCTGGAAATAATGTAAGAGACAGCCAAAGGAGAAGCAGGAAAGGAGGAGACAGGAAAGCAAATTTCTTAAGAATTCTAAGACAAGAGGACCAGGATTTTACAAACCTCACTTAATATAATAAGGAAACACAAGCTTGGGAGTTCCCAATGCCCACAGAAAGCCATTTATGTAGGCATATTCTTTCACCAGCTAGAACTGGAATTCTGATGAAAACATACATGAGTCCAGCAGCATGTGCACAAGGCACAAGAAGCCTCTGTCCTTGTGAGTCTGAAACGGTCCCCTCAGACTGAAAAACACTGATATGGACTGACAGTAGTAACAAGGAGGATTACACTACAGAAAAATGCCCATCCTGGAAACCCTCTATATCTCCATGAACTTTGGACTTTTATCACCCACCCAGAGACACTGGGTATTCAGGCAGAACTTGCAGGATAAATTGGGCTACAAAAAATGGCCTGGCATAGGAAGCCTCATGGCTGACTACTGTCTCTCACTGAAAGAAATGTAGTGTCAATAGCAAGGATCCACTAAATAAGTGGGTTGGCTGAGGAAGCCATATTGGTTATAAAGCCCTGAAACTTCCAATATTCTCTCATAGACGACAGGTAGCTAGATGGCGACAGGTAGCTCGATGGCAACAGGTAGCTAGATGAATCTCAGCACAAGAAGCATCCACCCCCTGGAAGCATCCTTCTTCCCCTGCTGAGAGGAGGTATCCTACTATAGCAAATTGCAAACCTTAGGAATTCTCACCTTTCCCACTGTGTATGAGGTTCTACTTCTGCATTAAGGCACCCGTCAGCTTAGGAACAGTGGCAAAGGCATCTTGCCATAATAAGCAGCCTGGCATGCAATGCCTCTTTGTCCTCAAAGGGCTGAGACTCTCTCCTCCACTTAGAGACACCATGTTAGAAGGTTGGCACAATCCCAGAATCAGACCTAGAATCTCCTAACAGAACAGACAAAATGTTCAAGATGCAAAGGGACATAACTTGCCGTACAAAGAACCAGGAAATTCACAATTTGAATGAGAAAAAAAAAATGCTGATGCCAACAGCTAGATGAAGCAGATGCTGAAATTATCTGAGAAATACTTAAAAGCAGACAGCATAAAAGTGCTTAAACAAGCATTATGGATGACCTTGAGACAAATACAAAAAGACAAATTCTCAGTAAAGAAATAGAAGTTAAAACTATATGAAAAACATGTAATTGAGAAACACAATAACAGAAATAAATAACTTACTGGATGGAATTAACAGTGTAGTGTTAATGGCAGAGAATAGAATTAGTCAACATGGGGATGGATCAAGAGAATGCCTATAACAATATAGGCTGAGAACACATGAACAGAGCCTGAGAGACCTGGGGGACAATAATAAAAGATAAAAACCTTGTGTCACTGGATTCCCAAGGGAGAGAAAGTGATGCACAAAGAGTATTCAATAATTAATAGCTGAAAACTTCCTAAAATTGGCAACAGACACAGACAGCCTACAGAGTCAAGAAACTAAGCAAATCCCCAAAATGATAAACCTAAAGAAATACATACCAAGGCACACCGTAGTTAAACTTCTGAAAACTAAAGACAAAAGAAAAATAAAAACATGCAAACAGGTAGCTAAAACTCATGTCAAGTAACACTATCTTATATTTGAGAAAGATATTTAAAAGTGGGAAAATTAAGAGGATCTAAATAGAAATAAGGTTTCCACATTTTGCTTGAAGTGGTAAATATTAATATAAGTAAACTGGTAAGTCATAATATGTAGATACTTGTAGGGCAACTACTATAAAAACTAAAAAAGTTATAATCAAAACATGAAATAAATCAAGATGTAACCCTAAAAATTGTTCAAATAACCAACGGAAGACAACAAGATTAAAAAAGAGAAAAACAGAAAATGATAAAATAAAAAATCAATAGTTACATATAAATGGTCTAAATATACCAAATAAGAGGCTCAGATTGGCAGAGCGGATAAAGGAAGAAACAGAAACAACAATAACAAAAGATGACTCACTTAATGCTGCTTACATTAACTCACTTTAAATTCAACAAAAGATTAGCAAATTTATTCCAACAATGTATAGAAAGAATTGCATACCACAAACAAGTGAGATTTATTCCAGGTATGCAAGGCTGTGTCTACATTTTAAAACTAATCAAGGAACAACTCTATAATGACAGCTATCGAAGAAAAATCATATAGTAAAATCAATTGATGAAGAAAAAGGCATCTGAAAAAATCTAATACCTATGCATCATAAAAGCTCACAGCAAAGTAAGATTAGATGGACATTAAGTTTACTTAATGAAAAACATCTACAAAAACTTACTGCTGACGTCATACTAATTGTGAAAGACAACACTTTCACTCTAAGACCAGAAATATGGCAAGAATGTCTGCTCTTATCATAATATTGGGAGTTGAACGATGAGAAGACATGGACACAGGGAGGGGAACATCACACACTGGGGCCTGTCGGTGGTTGGGGGGCAAGGGGAGGGAGAGCATTAGGACCTAATGTACCTAATGCACGCAGGGCTTAAAACCTAGATGACGAGTTGATGGGTGCAGCAAACCACCATGGCACATGTATACCTAGGTAACAAACCTACACATTCAGCACATGTATCCTGGAACTTAATAATAATATTGGCACCTCTATCTACTGCAATAAAGGAGAATAAATAAAAGTCAAAAATAAAAAACCTTGGAAAGGATGGAAGAAAACTGTTCCTGTTTACAGATAACATGATTCTCTACCTAGCAACTCTACAGAATAACATTCCTAGAATGAACTACTGGATTCAGCAAGCCTTCAGGATATATGATCAAAACAGACAAATCACAGCACTAGCATAGTTAAAATCACCTTGAAAAGGAATAATTAAGTAAGGGGTTTCACTCTAACATATTAAATCTTACTGTATAGCCACAGCAATCAAGACTAAGATACTAGCAGATCACAGACACAGATTAAATGGGACAGAATGAAGAATACAGAAAATAAACTGGACTAACAAAAATATGCTCAGCTGATTTTTGATAATGGTGTAAAAACAACTGAATGGAAGAAAGTTTTTCAAATAATGGTGCTGGAAGAATGGAATATCTATAAATTAACACATCAAACTTGGACTCCAGGACTCAGGTGCTGGTGTCTATTCCTTCCTGTGCCTTGAGAGGCGGGTCTCCAAGCTGGTGTGGATGAAGATGCTGAAGGCATCGGAGAGCGTCCTTGCTAAGCACCGCCAGTACCTGCAAAGGAAGCTCTTATACCTCATCATTTACATGAGCTGTGGCAGCCATCGTCTCAAAAGGGTACAATGTGGTTCATGCCTCCAGGGTCATGATAGGCCTCACCGACTCAGGTGATGCTGCCGGGGACCGTAGTGGGAGACTTCAGCGTCTACATTAGCAGAAACATCACCCATGCCAGGAAATCTGTGGGTGGGTCCCAGAGAGAGATCCAGCTGTGGTACCAGAGCAGTGAGCTGGTGAACTGGGCAGTGAGGGGCCGTCACAACAGTGTCTACCCAGCCTGACTGCTCTTGGTCACCCCCAAGTATCCCATCAGGACCAACTGCTTTGGTCACAACAACTCAAGCATGCACCTAATTCCGTCTCTCCCAAAACATCTGTGTTGACCTTCTATCCACCTAAACTCAGAGGAGGTTGAGGTTACCAACTTTACGTTCCTTTCTGTATCCTAATCCAGAGTAAAACTGAACCAAATCCTTTCTGTGCCAGATAACCTTTGGGATGTCTTCAAAAGTCTGTAATGTGACCTCTCCTTCTCCAAACGAGAGACATTAAAATTCACAGGCCAAGCAAAACAAAACAGAACAAAACTAAAACAGCAAAATTCCCATGGAACTCAAAATTTATACATAATACAAAAATTAATATGAACCTAAATGTCAAATGTAAAGCAATAAAACCTTAGAAAAAATAGGGAAAGTATTCAGGATTAATATTTAGTCAAATGGATGTTAGACTTCACACCAAAAGCATGATCCTAGAAAGGAAATATTAGTTGTACTTCATTAAAATGAAATATTTTGTGAAAAAATCCCTTGCAGAGGATGAAAAGGCAAATTAGGAGAAAATATTTACAAACCACATAGTCTAACTAAGGGCTAATGTCTGGAACAAAGAACTCAACCTCAAAAGTAGAAACAAAAACAAAAATCCAACTACAAAATGTGCAACAGACAATTTCAATTATGCGTACTTAGAAATGAAGACTGATTCATAAAAATTTTATTGCATTCAATAAACTAACTCTTCTAATCTGAATAAATCCCCACTATGCATACTGTCATTGTTTAAACAAACACATTGACATAGATGGGAATTTACTGTCTTCTGTGCTGCATTTTAAATCTTTCAGTGTTTTTATTTTTATAACTAAAAAGATAAACTTGGAGTTTCAGCTTTCATTTATTATTTGAAGTGTTGAAATGTGTTTTATTTGCTACTGTCTAGATGTTATTAATCAGAGAAAAGCTAAATTCTATTTTTTGTAAACTTACAACTTCTAAAGTCTCCCTGACAAGCCTATCTAATCTAGATTCTTGATCAAATTGTCTTATTTACTTTTTACATATATAAATCAGTGCTCTAGTAATATACTAAGCAAAGATTAGCTATTTTTGCTATTATTTCAACTTCAAGGTAGACATGAGTGGTAAGATTCCTAAGTTAGAGAAAAGCCTAGGGGGTTAAATCTGGTAAATCCTATGTTATAAATACATTCTACTTATGTCTTCTTAACACTCAGATTTTTTTCCCTAATAATTTTAGAAATAAAGTACATGGTCTTCTTTTCTGATTTTTGAAGGTAAATAAAAGTTTAAATGTCTCATTATCCCCCCTCTAAGAAGTCATCATTACTATTTTCATTGTGAATGGCTTGTTGATGAAGACAAGAAAGTAACAAGGACAAGTAAGCATATTGCAGAAATTAGATGATGTCAGAGTGGGCAATATTTTTGTTTTTCCATTTCAGTTATTGTCATATTACTTTTTATAAAAAAAGCTTATCCACTTTATAGAAGAATTGGTTATTACCTGATATTACTATAAATGAACAAATCTGCTTAGAGGAAAAGGCTGACATGCATTGTGTCACACTTTCTCATGTATGTAATTACCACTGTTGCTGTGAAGTCGTTAATAATCATGTTATTTTCTTGTGGTTATGATTGGAGATACATTAAGCCATTCAATTATTTTCAAATATTACATTACCATGATATTGGTTAATATTTAGTTTTATGGTTGTAATTGTGCTTTATGCTTCTTTATTCTTATCTGGCTATCAATTACCTGCCAAAGCATACAACTCTTTTTGTGGAATCTTAGAAAAGATTAGATTCACAAAAATTATTTATTATACAAGGGTTCATCAGGTCTCTTGTTTTATGTTACTTTTAAAAATTCATCACATTTTTACTTTACTCTTGGTTTTAAGACTTTTGCTTGATAACTTTTACAGTAGCCAACAGTTGGTCTTATTCTTTAAAAATTAGTCAAAGTTCACATTATAATCCATCCATATTTCAGAAAATTAAGTTAGTAATGTGAAATTGGATATTGCAAGACGACAGATTCTTAAGCTTATACACTATGCAAAAGGTAAAAAGAACCAATTCAGTAATATTTTGTGTGCACTTGAGAAATAAAACATTTTCCTAATTGCTTGTAGTTTTCATTCGAATTATAAAGCATCACTATATTTTAATTACGTCCCAGTGTTTTAATTTTTTTCTGGATATGAGAATAGGATTTAAGATTTGGATGCCAGCCTATTCAATTATCAACGAGGCAATATTGGCATGCATTCTATTATTTGGGCAAAACTGTGCTGATTTTAATAGATTCTTAAATATCAATATTGTATACATATTGTATACTTTTACTCTGGAAACATTTTTCAATGTTCCAGTAATATTTCTAGTGTAGTTTTCTGTATATTTTAAACCTTAATTCAATTAATTTAAGTGATTATTTAAAAGTACCATGCTAAATAATTTAAGTGGATGTAATGTTCTCTTAATGTAGAGTTTAAAATAATCTCTGCCTAAAATTAACAATTTCAACAAGTATATCAGGGTAAAGAAACAAAACACATTATATTTGTAAATATAAACCAATTCAATTGTATTAACTAATTTGCTTGGTCAACTTTTACTAACTAATCAAACCACTATAAACAAACATCCCAGAATTTAGGGAAGTTAAATGAATATCTGGAGAATAAACTTCTAGGTTCACCAGAGTCCCACTTACAAAATATGTAATTGAAACATTTTAAATTGTAAAGCAATTTTACAATTTGATAGAAGTTATTTAATACATATATTCAAGTTTTTTTTTTTTTTTTGGAGACAGAATCTTGCTCTGTCACCCAGGCTGGAGTGCAGTGGCACCATCTCTGCTCACTACAAACTCTGATTCCTGGGTTTCACGCCATTCTCCTGCCTCAGCCTCCTGAGTAGCTGGGACTACAAGCACCCGCCACCACGCGCAGCTAATTTTTTGTATTTTTAGTAGAGACAGGGTTTCAACCGTGTTAGCCAGGATGGTCTCGATCTCCTGACCTCGTGATCCACCTGCCTCAGCCTCCCAAAGTGCTGGGATTACAGGCGTGAGCCACCGCGCCTGGCCCATCTTCAAGTTTTAAAGCTTTGACCTGCCTGAACGTCAAAATGTCCTTCAGGGCATAGTGGTTTTATAAATTAGTAAAAAGAAAACACTAAATTATAATAACCGAACTTGTCTCTATGATAATATGCATTTTTTCTGTATAATTTTAAATCTTATTTCATATTAGGTTTAAATTTCTGAATGTTTTTTGAAGAAGAAGAAAATGGACTTTTATTCAGTTTTCTTTTTCAAACAAATATTTTAAATATTAGTTTTTACAATCTAAGAACACTAAAGAAGTCGAATTTGTCGAATTTGTGCTAACCACAATCCTAGTTGAGATTTAGATTACAGTCAAAATTTTACTTTGTCATTTTTATACCACTGATTTCAACCTATTTATATTATCCATGTATAAAGGAGAATTACCTTATAGAACATTTTTATAAAATTTCCCCTTTGGCAATCAAAATGCAAAATAATTTAGACATTCATGTAAAGTATGGAGCAGGTAAAATATAAGAATTTGCTTTGAAAGTTAAAATACTAAATGTAAATTTTTAGACTCTCATTTATTTCTTTCTATGAGAAGCATTAAGATTCTGACGACCTTATTTTTCACCTGGAGTACTGCAGAAATACATTTTTTATTAACATACATTTTAATTTGGTCTGATTCTATTCCCTCTTTCTCCTTCTTTCAACATCATGTTACCACATCTCCATTCATAAACTCTTAGCAAGAGTGATTTAACCTAAAAGGCATTTTGATGTGATATGAAGTTACCAAAAAAAGAAATTGGTCCACAAATGACTATTTTGAGTTTATTTTCGTGAGGTTTGCAATGTGTTGTGTTACTTATTCCAAAGTTTTCTTGGTGGCTAATTTTATAGGATTGTTAGAGGTGTTACAGGATTGTTGGTGGAGTGTGTCACTATACTCTCAAATGCAGGCCTTTTATGCATAAGAACCTAAAACTTTTCCTCCACTACTTTGTATAGTAATATTACATATTTTCCCATAAAAACTTATATGCAGTTATCTTCACAATTAAGATGCAAATATTTCTCTTTGTAAATTGCGATAATAGCAAAGAACCGCTTGTGTCTATACATCTTAATTGCCACAAATAATTGGGTTATTGTTTATTAACAATAAAAACATGTACCATCTAGGTGGGCATGGTGGTTTATACCTGTAATCCCAGCATTTTGGGAGTCCGAAGCGGGATCATTTGAGGCCAGGAATGCGAGACCAGCCTGGCCAACATAGAAAAACCCCCATCTCTACTAAAAATAAAAAATAATTAGCTGGACATGGTGGCATGCACCTATAGTCTTAGCTACTTTGGAGGCTGAGTCATGAGAATCATTTGAACCCAGGAGGCAGAGGTTGCAGTGAGGGGAGATTTCACCACTGCACTCCAGCCTGGGTGACAGAGTGAGAATCTGTCTCAAAAAAGCAAAAATAAAAACAAAAATGAACCATCTTATTAAGCTTACTTTTTTCTTAACTATTCAAAAATTTAGCCTAGGATTTACGGCACCTAGAATAATGTTTTTGAAATTTAACTTTATAGGACAGGCACAGTGGCTCATGACTGTAATCCCAGATGTTTATAGGAGGCCATGGTGGGAGGATCATTTGAGCTTAGAAGCTCAAGACCAGCCTGGACAACATAGTAAGACCTTGTCTCCACTAAAAATTTTTTTAAAAATTACCTGGATGTTGTGGCACATACCTGCAGTCCCAGCAATATGGGAGGCTGAGAGAGGAGGATTACTTGTGACTGAGAGATCAAGGCTGCAATGAGTTATTATGGTGCCAGTACACACCACCCAGGGCAACAGATTGACAGCCTGTCTCAAAACAACAAAATTTAACTTTGTGTTAACTAAGGGAATCCATGTTATTTTACTTTTGCTTTTTCTTAGGACTGAAAGTATGCTGGCGAATTTCAGTACCTTACCGTATATTGCTTGGATTTGATAAAGGCAACAAAATGCTGTAATAGCTAGAAATAACTGACATAGCCTCAGCAGTTTTGTATACAGAATCAAGTTGCATTTGGGTTGTATTTTTATTTCCCACATAAACAAGATTTAGTTTAACATACTAAAAAAGAAATGTTAGTGAAAACACCATTCAAGTAATATTAACAAAATACTAATTTTTGATAAATTAGAAATTTTAAATACTTTTGGCTCACTTCACTGTCTTTAGCTGAAGTGCTTATAGTGTTTTATTTTGTATCTGCAACACTTTGTTTTAGAGTTAGAAAATCCTGCTCTCCCATTTTTACCTGTGTACAGTACATTGGCTTTACAGTATCTACTTATTCTCTTAAAGCCTCAGTCTTTTCATCAATAAAATGATTTCACATATCAATCCAACAAAAATCAGACAAAATGTGTAACAGGATCAGTAAAGGTAGAAACTGACCGGCTAATGTATTGCTTTCATTTAGGTGTAGGTATGTAATTAGAATTTCTAAGCAATGAAATATGAGTGTACAGGATGTGCACCCCTTCCAGGCTCAGACTATTAAACACCATTTCTAGCACAAACCTTTTCCCCCTTGTTCTGGGGTACAGGGAAACATTTGTAACCATATGTTAAAAATGACATCTCTTCTGTCATACTTGGTCCCTGAATGACAAAGCTAAAATTTGGGACTTTACTAAGAGGAAAAAAACTATTTTTAAACCACGAAGCTTTCAAGTGTATATTTTATGTTACTGGCATCACCTTAATCACATGGTTTGAATGTGTCCCCAGAAAACATGTATTGGAAACTGAATCCCCAATGCAACAACGTTGATAGATGGACCTTTTACAAGATGAGTAGGTCATGAGGGCTCTGCCTTCATGAATGGATTAATGTCTTTATCATGGGAGCAGGTTTGTTATTGTGAGAGTGGATTTGTTATAAAAGTGAGTTTGGCCCATTTTTGCTGTATCTCTCTTGCTGTTGTGCTCTTGACCTTCTGCATTTCACCATAGCATGATACAGCAAGAAGACTTTCATTGGGAACACTATAAGAAACAAATTTATTTATAAATTATCCAGTCTATGGTATTCTATTATAGCAGCACAGAATAAACTACAGAAGAAAATTGGTACTGAGAAGTGAGGTTGTTGCTGTAACAAATAACAAAAATCAGAAGTAGCTTTGAAACTAGGTAACAGGTAAAGGCTGGAATATTTTTGGAGGAGAAGACTAGAAAAAGCCTAGATTGCTATAAAACTGAGCATTAAAGGCAACTCTGGCGAAGGCTCAGAAGAAGAGAAGACATGTAGGGAAAGCCTGGACTTCTTAAAGATTTCATAAGTGGTCATGATCGGAATATGGATAGAAATATGAACAGTTAAGGCTATTCTGATGGGACCTCAAATAGAATGGAGAAACAAGGTGTTGAAAAGCCCAAAGCCTTTATGGAAAAAGGAATTCAAGAGTGATAAACTAGAACAGCGGGTGAATGGAATTTCTAAGTAAAATATTAAAACCCGTGAGGCTACTTTTAACAGTATACAGTAAGGTTCCAGAGGTAAAAATTACCTAAAGAAGGAATTTGTTGTTAAAAGAGGAGCAGAATGGAAAGTTTTCGAAATTTTTGAGGTTGGTCATGTAAAGAATAAAATAATGTTTTCAGGAGAGCAAACCAGGGGTGTGGTCAAGAGATCATTTGCTAAAGAGATTAGCAGGAATAGAAGAGATCATTAAGACAATGGAAGAGTGACCTCAAAGGCACTTCAGGGAGCTTTGAGGCTGCCACTCCCATCACAGACCCAGAGCTCATGGAGGGCAGAATGGTGTCAAGCTGGGAAGCTCTCCACCTGTTCAAGTGCCCAGAACCACCTCAACTTTCTGTTCCCTGCATTCCAGCTCAACACTCGTTGGCCACACCAGCAGTGGTTCAAGTGATACCAGGTGTGGCTACACCTGTTGTTCAAGAAGGTATCAGCTGCAAACCTTTATGACACCCCCAGTGTTAATTTTGCATATGCCCAGAATGCAAGAATGGTAGGACATGGTTTCCTTCACCTACATTTCAAATGTTTATGATATCATAGACAGCTGGAGGCTCAGGCAGAGACTTGTCACAAGGGTGGAGTCACTGAAGAGAGGCTTTAATAGGACAAAGCCAAGCAAAAATGTGGAGTTGGAGCTGCTACAGAGAATCCCCACTAGTGAAATGCCTTATGGACCCATGGATGTGGGGCCAACTCCCAGGACCCCAAAAGTGTAGAGCAACTAGCTTTGCAGTTTCAGCCTGGGAGAGCTGCGGGCATGAGATTCCAACCAATGAGAGCTCCTAGAGGTGAACTGAGTCCAATAAAGCCATAGGGGAAGAGCTTTCTGAGGGCTTAGAGGTTCAAACTCTGGCCCATTGTGCCCAGGATTAGGGAAACGGAATCAAAGGAGATTATTCTCCAGCTTCAAGAGTTAATAGTTTTTCCAATTGGGTTTTGGACTTACTGGAACCAGTTACTCCTTTTTGCCTACTATTTCTCTCTTTTAGGATGGAAAATTCCATTCTATGTCCATGTCACCATTGTGTTTGGAAGCATGTATCTTGTTAATTTTATAGGCTCACAGTTGAGGAATTTGTCTTGGAATTTGCCTTGGGTCTCCATCCATATCCGATTCAGAAGAGACTCTGGATTTTGGACTTTTGATTTGATATTGAAATAAGTTTAAAACTTTTGGGACTACTGGGATGGAATGAATGTATTTTGCAATGAGAAGAACATGAATTTTAAGGCTGGCCCAAAATGCTATAGTTTGAATGGGTCTTCCAGAAAGCATGTGCTGATAACTTAATCTTCAATACAACAGTGTGGATAGATGGAGCTTTAAGTGATTAATATACTCTAGGTATGTGAACATCTAATACCAAATTACAGACTAGGCATTCTCTGTAGTAGGAAGTTATTCACTGTGTGTATTTAAAAAAAAAAAAAATCCAAATTGACCAAAACACAATCCAACAGAAATGATTACCTACTGATTTGTTACTCATACCAGTGCTCAGAGCCCAAGAGCATTGCATTCATATGACATTTCTGCTGATTATAAGATCAAAATCTTGCTATTAACATTATAACTTCAAAAGACCTTTGGGCATCAAAGACATTGGAGTGTAAGCAGGTATGTCAAACACAAATGAAATTTAGAATGTTCACTTAGCTGAGATTTTTTTAGTATCTCACATTTTCAGAGATTTATTGGTTCAGCTCCAAAAGTTAATTATAAGAAATGTTGTTAGAAAAAAATAGTTACCAAAGCAAGTATAAAATTGTAACAGGTGGATATATCTGAATTTTTATGTAAGTATTTTGCTTCCAGTTAGGAGGGAAGATGATGATACACCAACATGTACTCAGCTGTCAGCGGCTCAGGCAGAGTGGGAAGATTCGGGTATTTAAATTTGATATAAAATCTCATAGAAAAAAAAAGATCAAAATGGGTGGATCAAGAGAGTAGGCTGCCTTGGGATACTTCCTGTCATTCACAAATTTCTTAAAATAAGTTTCTTCATCTTTAATATTTTAATTATAGAGACAACTTCTAAACATCTCAATATTCAAGCAATAACTACTCTTAAATCAGAATATATAGGGGGTGATATGAGTAACTTTTAAAATCCCCATATAATTCAAACTTCCAAAGTTGAGAACACAACTTAAAATGGCAGGGCACACCACAGATGAAAAGTCAAAAGAAAAAGCAGGAAAAAATCCTTCCAGGAAGATGGAGTAGATGTACTTTTTCCTATTCTACTAAGTAGAGCTGAGGGTCTTGACTTTTTATATAAATTTTATATATATTATATAAATATATTTTATATATTATAATTTTATGTATTATGTATTATACACACACACACACACATGCAAATAAGATTTCTCTGAAAGGTCAGTAGAAGAAAGAAAACTGCTAGGTACCCCAGAATCCAAAGAATGACATGATAATGAGCTTCCTGGGCTTCACGTAACCTAGAACTTGGGCCTGTATTTGCCGACATCCTGAAAACACCAACAGAGAAATACAAATCCATAAGTAGAGCTGGAGACTAACACTTCTCTCTTAACAATTGATTGACCAACCAGACACAGAATCGACATGACATAAAATAATCCAATAACATCTGCAGCCCATTAGATTTAATTGGCATTCATACAACATTCCATACAAAAACATCAAAATGCACATTGTTTTCAAATGTCCACAAAACATACTAAAATAGAGTGTATTCTGGACAATAAAACAAATCTAAGCAGATTTAAAAGTAATTTAAATTATACAGAATGCTGTTTCCAACCACAATAGAATCAAACTAGAAATCAATAATAAAAGAAAAATCTCCAAATATTTGAAAACGAAACAAGAAACTTCTAAATAATTTATGAATTATAGAGGTGGTCTTAAGGGAAACGAACACAGTGAAATAAATGAAATTTAAAATGCAATACGTCAAAATTTATGTGACACAGGTAAAACAATACCGTGAAGGAAATTTACAGCAATAAGTAGACATATACATTACAAAAGAAAAGTCTTAAATCAATCTGAGGTCCTACGTATGAAACTTAGAAAAAGAAGAGCAAAATAAACTCCAAGGAAACAGAAGGAAATGAAACATACATAGCCAAAATTTATGACATTGGAGAAAAAGCAATAAAGAATCAAAAGAACTGGTTCTTTGGAAAGATCTCAGCAGCTGACAAAGTTGTAGCAAAACCAACATCAATGGGGGTCTTAGGCCAGAACATTTCTCCAAGACCAGTTTTTACACAGAAAGGTGGAGGAGTAAGTTTGAGCAATCCTTTTAGGTTTTATGGCTGGCTCTGGTGAAAAGAGGTTCTAGTTTCTATGACTCACCTTGGGAAAGACAGATTCTAGTTTCTATGGCTAGCTTTGAGGAAAAATGAGACTGACAGTCAAAAGTAAGGGACAGCTTTTATTCTGAGGCTGCTTTTGTGGACTTCATTTTGGGGTACTATTTACCGAGTCTCAACACCAAAAAAAAGAAAAAATATATATATCTATAGATGTATCTATCACAAATCAGCAAGATTAGGGATGCAACAAAGAACATGTCTACAATTCGTAGACATCTAATGGATAATAGGAATCATACAAACATCTCTATGCACAAAAACTAATAACTTAGAGAAAATAGACCAATACCTTAAATAATCCTAGCTACCACACTCATGCAAGTATGAAATACTTTGAATTGTATTTAAAATTCATAATTTTAAAACTACAATTAAAGAAATATTCAGGCCCATATGGTTTCATTGGAGAATTCTACCAAATATTTTAAACAGAATTAACATCAGTTCTACACACTCTCTTCCGGAAAAATTGACGTAAAAAAATGATTCCCAATTTTATGAAGTTAATATTCCCGATACCAAAACCAGACAAACATTTGCAAAAAAGAAAACTGTAGAACAATACGAACATTCATTGTTTGTATTCAGATGCAAACATTCTTAACATTATAGAATTTAGCAATAAAATAAATTATATACCTTGAGAATATTTAAAAGTCAAACAATTCAGTACATTAGCATGCTAAAGAATAAAATCACATTATATCAGACACTGAAAATAAAGCATTTGACAAAATTTAACACCCATTCATAATAAAACTCAGAAAACTAGAATTTGAAGGAAATTACCTTAAGTGGATCAAAAGCGTCTATCAAAAACCTACTGCTAACATTATACTTAATGATGAAAGATCGAATACTTTCCCTCCAGATTGAGAACTAAAGGTTGTCCTTTCTCACCAAACTTATTAAACATACTGTTAAAAATTTATATCCAGTGAAATCAGGCAAAAAAAGAAAATAAAGAAGATATAATGTGTTCATGGTTTGTGGTACTCAACTAGTGAGGATACCCATTGTCTCCAAATTGATAGACAGGCTTAACATAGTCCCCAATTCCCAGCATAATTTTTTTTTTTTTTTAAATAAAAGACACTATTTCAAAATATGTGTAGAAAGGGACATAAAGTATTTTTGAAAGGAAGAATAAAGTATAAGGATTCCCTAAACAATTATAAGATGTATACATAGCTCACTCATCAAAAGTGTGTGATATTGGTAGAGGTAAGATTCAGAAGTCAATATTACAGAATAAAGACACCAAATTAAATCCACAAATATATGTTCAACCTTTGTTTCAACATAGTGTTGGAGCAGTTTGACATCTATAGACTAAACATTAAGACTTACCTCTTACCTTATAAAAAAATCATAAAACTATAATAAAACTTTTAAAAAAGTGAATAGAAGAAAATCTTTTAAAGAGTTCTTAGTTTTGACACCCAGGCACAATGTATAAAAGGAAAATTTGGTAAATTGCAATACATCAAGAAAAATTTATTAAACGCTCTAGAAGACTCTGCTAAGAGGGGAAAAGGACAAGCTACAAATAAGGAGAAAATATTTGCAAACCAAATTTCTGACAAAGGACTAAATATATTAAAAATTGTTACAATTTAGTAAAAAGCAGACAGTTACATTCAAAAGTGGGTAAAATATTTAGACTTTTACAGAACAAGCAAATGGTATATGAGCACATGGAAACATTCAGTATTTTTAGCCATTAGCTAAATTAAAACGGTGAACTGTTTCACTGTATACCTATTGATATGGCTAAAATTTAAGTTAGTGAAAACATAATATGCTTGTGAAGATACATGATAAGTAGGAATGAAAAATGGTACAGATATATTGAACAATTCGAAAGTTTCTTTAAAAAAACCCTTAACATGCAACTCCCACATGACCCACTGACCCAACAATTGCACTCAGAGGCGTTTATCTCAGAGAAATGAGGATACATGTTCAGATAAGAATCTGTTCACAAATGTTTATGCTTATTTCCTAATAGCTCAGAACTGGAAACAATCCGAGTATCATTTAATAGGTGAAAGGTTAAACTGTTCTACCATCTATATCCTATAATACTACTGAGCAATAATAAAAACTACTGATATACACAAAAATCCTAGATAAGTCTTCCAAGAATCGTAGTGTCACAAAAATAAATACAAAATAGGAAGATATATACTGTATGATTAATGCATATCATTCTTGAAAGGATGAAATTATAAAACTGGAGAAGGGACTAGCGGTTGCTTCCGTTCAGTTTAAGAAGAGGGTGAAGGCAGGAAGGTAGTGGTTGTGTCTCAAAGTGCTGGAAAGATCTTTCTGGTGATGAAAATGTTATATATCTTAACTGTATCAGTATCAATATCCTGGTTCTGATATTATATTGTTCTGTTAGACGTTAATGGGGAAACTGAGTAAAGGGTACTTGAGATTTTAAAATATTGTTCCTTACAACTACATGTGACTCTACAAATTATCTCAAACTAAGAACTTTTATGGGGAAAAGCTTAAACATTGAAACCTTATTAGAACAGAAATTTTGAGCAATTCCAGAAGACAGCAATTGAGGTCAGCATGATGGAGGAAGATACACAGCATAAACACATCCCAAAACATGTAAGTGAGAAAAAAAACTTCTGTTGTAAGGAGGTTCCAGTAATATGGGAGCTCAGATTCAACAAACTTGCAGAGAAAGGCTGAAGTTTAAAACAGCTGGTTTATTACCTCTTTCCACATAATCTCAGATAAATTTTAGACACAAATGGTTATTCCTCAATCTACTCCTCCACTTACATGTGGGCAAACAAAAAAATAGTGAATTTTGTGGAAGTGTTTAAAAAAGGGTAAAATATTACGTTTTTTCAGTATATAATTGATAGGTAGAAAAGTGAATGAAACACTTTCGAAATGTTTATAATTTTATACTATTTTTGCAACAATTATATTTACATCCAACTATATTATAGCTTTTGTTCCACTTCTTTTAATTAAAATTTCCAGGTGTTTGTTACATTAAAAACCTAGTTTTTAACATATATTTTGAATTTTGCTATTAGTAAACTGTTATGCAAAGTTTTAGTTGATTCCTTTTGATTTTATAGGGAGATTACTAAGTGCTGTGGTGTACTTGTGTTTTTTAAATCATTTTCCACAGTACTTTTTATGTTTTACTTGAGAAGAACAGTTGTTTGTTTTATTTACCAACTTTTACCATATTTCCTTATCTGCTTATATCTTCATTAATTGCTATTTTCTTTCCACTAATGTTAATTTTTATATTTTCCTCAGATGAATGCTTACTTCATATCTTTTCAATATTTTTAATTGAAACTACACACACTGAAATCTGTATGAATGTCTCTGTGATTACATTTAAGCTGAAACCATATTGTGACATTTCCTTTTTTCCCCCCCACTATCCTGGTATAGAGATTATAACATTTGGTTATTCTTGTATTAAGGCTTCCTTTGTCATTGATCATAAGGTTACTTTTGAAAGAGTGATATTCATGAATGTCAGACTACTTTATATGAATGTGGATGCATGTTTGTAATCACATTTGTTGGTAATATCAAATATTACATGGATGCACATTATCTAATTTAATCTCATTCTGAGAGACAATCGTCTTAGCAAATATTATAAATTTCTCAAACTGTTAATTTTAAAAACTTTTTGCTCCACACACTGATGCTGAAGATTGAGGATAAGTCATGTGTTTTATGTTATAATTTTTATTAATATAAAAAACTTTATTTGCATCATTTGTTGTTTTGAATTCTACATTGCCTTATAGTATTCCTTACTTGCCATTTTTTTCCCAGTTGCTTACTATAACCTTTACCATTGCTGGATTAACTTCTAATCTGAGTTGCTTTTCTAATTTACTTTTATAATGACAATTCTATATTTTGTTCATGCATGTAGTAATTTCGTGTGTCTGTGATGGTATGCCATTTTTCTTACTGTTTTGTTCAGTTCTGTTTAATTTTTTGTCTGTTTTCTCTAGTTATTAGTAAAATCCAAATCACGTATTTTCAATGAATATCAGTAACAAATTATAACAATACATCTCTCAAACTTCCATATTTGTACTTATGGTTTTACCTATGTCATTCTTGTAAATTGTGTCCTGAATGTTAATTTTTTCCTGCTATTTTTAAGTTATTACTACTTTTGAATTTCAGGGGCATATGGATATTATATTTGCAGACTGGTGAGTGGCTCTTTTTCAAGAGAGCACAGATAAGTCATTTGATACCAAAGTGATTAATGAGAATTAGATTATCCTGGAAGATATATAAAATGCAGACTAAGAAGGCCAGATGTGGCTTCCTGGCTTTCAGAAGGATTAAATGATTTCTGAATTGAGACAATATTTGCTAGGGGAGACAGAGCTTGAAGGGAATTCTCAGTATATGAAGCAGCTTGTTCAAAGGCCTGGAACCACTGGAGATTATAGCATACTAAATGTGAAGCATTGTAATTTGTCGTGATTAGAACAAGGAGGGCATAGCAGAGAGTGGTAGAAAATGTTACTGGCACTTTTCCAACTGACTTATCTTAATTTTTACAATAAACTTTGGAAGTAGTTACTATTATCACCACCATTTTATGTTACAGGAAGCCGAGACATAGAAGACTTTAGTAAATTATCCCAAGTTATATTAGAATGTGTTTTAGTACAGAATCAAATGTTGTGAGAAGTCTATTTAAGATGGTAATATTATAAATTTAGGAAACTGGGAATCAAAATATAGTTCTTAGTGTATGATTTTATAATTTTGCTATGAAGGATTATTCCCAGCTCTAAATATACAGCACAATTTCAATGGTTAGTTTTTATCTTTTCACAGGTATTTCATCTGTCTTAATCTGTATTCCAAACATGAGTTTGGGCTTCTCACAATCAAACAGAACTCTATAGATCAAAAGCTCCATAAAACCCTGCTTTGTCAAACTACACATTGCTAGAGAAGATGGATCAAGTGAAGTTTCAGTGACCTTGTTTTCCAGGCAAGGCAAAAATGACAAAAGGTAAGTAAATAAAAGCAAGGAATTTATTCCGAGATGACACTTTCCTGATTCTAATACAGGATATGTTTCTGACTTCTATTGAAAAACACCTACCACATGGACTCTAGGTGATATCTATATGAGTTTAAAGCTGAGACAACTTTTACATTCCTCTTTAAATTCATTTTTAATCCACTCTATTGCTTCTGAGTGTGGAGAGTTCATAGTTAACTCTTGGATAATAATGTTTGATGTTGGCCAATATCAAACAATGTTGGCCAAAGGTGTACTCTATCTCTAGTTGTAATAGTGGACTAAGATTATTTATAAATCGGAACACTTCACAGGTAATTCACATTTTTGCTTCGAATGGTTCTAAACCTCTGAAGGAAATAATTTGCTTCTGTAACTCAAGCCACATAGACATGTTCAAGCAATCTAAGAGGTAGAATAGCCCTGATATAAGTCAGATGATGGTTTACCATGTAATCCTCAAAATAATTCTGTGAAATAATTATCCTCCGTTCACTAGTGAGTATAAGTGATGAGTGACAAAATTACACAGAAGCTCCAATAATCAAGATTATACCTTTTTCACTTGAACTTGAGATACTATCCATGCCCTATGAAGGATTTCCTCTAAAAAGATAATTTCCTGTATAATATTTAAGTAAAATATTATTCTCAAATGGAAAGGCAGTGGATAAGATAAAGATTCCATTCCACTTTCTCATTTAACAACTAAGCATTAAGCATTTGCTATGGGCCAGATGTAGAAAGAAAGATGAGGAAATATTTTTATCTGTTCAATTTCCTGTTTTATGAATGTACCAGCAATTTGAGAAAATTGGAGAGCTATAAACGGGTATAATAAAGTGTGATGAATGTTACCGGATAGTCTAGGTATTATAGTGGCGTGTAGCTTTTTCCCCATTGACTTGTTTTCATGTAACCTGGAAATACTTCTAAAAATGTGATGTTTTAATATACTAAATGTGGATAAGATAGTTCATAAGTGCTAAGTGTTGTATTTTGAAATTCAAATTGCATTACATCATGACACACACATCTGATTGAACATTTATAATTGATTCTGAATTACATCATATTATAATCATGATATTCTAACTTCTCCATTAGTTTTGTTTACCAACTTGTAACTAAAAAGTAACTTGCCTAATATTTTGGTATCATATGAATGTCTTCTTTTGACCACAGACCACATACTTTCAACAACAGTTGGTAACCTTTGTCTGGATCAATTTATTCAGTGTTACAGAATAGTAATTTTTAAATGTGGATCATCAAGTTGGACCATTTTTTCCTACTAGAAAAAATGGATATATGTTAAAGCTTTCACAATTTTAAGAAGCAGCTATTCGATTGGTTTCCCAAATGCTTACAAAAGATTTTTTCCCCTAACATTGTTTTTAAAATGTATTATTTACTTATAATTTTGAGTCCCTATGTGTCAATTATTATAAAAATGATTCTGCCGGGTGCAGTGGCTCACACTGTAATCCCAGGACTTTGGGAGGTCGAGGCAGGCAGATCATGAGGTCAGATCAAGACCATCCTGGCTAACACGGCAAAACCCCATATCTCTACTAAAAATACAAAAATTTAGCCGGGTGTGGTGGCGGGCGCCTGTAGTCCCAGCTACTCGAGAAGCTGAGGCAGGAGAATGGAGTGAACTCGGGAGGCGGAGCTTGCAGTGAGTCGCGACTGCGCCACTGCACTCCAGCCTGTACAACAGAGCAAGCCTCCGTCTCAACAAAAAAACAAAACAAAACAAAAACGATTCCTTTGCTCATTTTCACAATGATATGAATTCAGGCAGTCTCATATTTTTTGATTTTTCTTAAAGCTTTTGCTATTGTTTTAATGTTTGTGTCTTCTCCAAATTCATGTCGAAATGTCAGTTGTTAATGCAATAATATCAAAAGGTAGGGCCTTTAGGAGTGATTAGACCACAGGAAGTAGGCCTATTTGGTAACAGCCTTAGGCCACCAGGCTCCCCCCTCACAAGGGGATTCCCACTTGTGAATGAGATTAAGGCTCTTATGTAATAAGCCTTTTTTTACCCATTTTCCTTCCATCATCTGAGGACACAGAGTTCATTCCTTCCAGAGGAGGAAGCAACAGGCATCACACCCTGGAAGGAAAAAGGATAACCCTTGCCAGAAACTAAAAATGCTGGCACCATGCTTGAACTTTAGACTTCAGAACTGTTAGAAAATAAAATTGTGTTCTTTACAAATTACACAGTCTGGGATATTTTGTTAGAGCAATACAAACTAAGACAGCATTCCTCTTTGTTTTCCTGCCTTACATCAGGATTACTTTCATCTTTCTATGGCCAGGACTTGGAAGAATCTTAGATTTAGTAATTGTTTTACACACTTAACTGTAATACTAGTGTTTATAGTTACTGAGAATATGTTTATTGAATAGACTAAATATATCAATATTTTCAGTGTAATTTAGTATTTTCACTTCATTTGATTTTATAGTTGCATCTTTTTTTGTATTGAATAAACTTATTCCTAATGTAATTAACATGACTGCTTAATTTGCTTTATTTTACCTTATAAAGTTCCAAATAAAAATGCTGATATTACAACAAAAATACTACTGATGTATTAATTTTTTTGTATTAAATTCTTAGAATGGATCCAGATCAATGAAATTCCATAAGTGTGGTAAAGATGGCCTGATCTGGGTGTAGGGGTTAAAGGAATACATTTTCTGTTGAAAAAAAAATTAAGCAATAATTACATTTACTAACTCATGGTCTAACATTTTATTCTCACTATGTGCTCACAATTTTCATATTGACAGCAATAAGTTACCCTTCCAAATCTTTTCTTAGTCTAGTTTTGAAATACAATCATTGTGTAGAAATTAAGTTTTAATTACACAAACATGCTTCATATTAGCACATTAACATTATGTATCATTAATAGTGTTTTATAATTGAAAGTTATTTTAGAGAACTGTTATACAACTGGGCTGAAAACATGCAGACTCAGCTACACATGTTCCTTGTAAGAGTTTTATGGTTTGGCTGTGTCCCCACACAAATCTTGAACTGTAGTTTCTATTATCCCCACATGTTGTAGGAGGGACCAGGTGGAGATAACTGAATCATGGGGGTGGTTCCCCCATCTTGTTCTCATGATAGTGACTTAGTTTCTCACAAGAGCTGATTGTTTCATAAAGGATTTCCGCTTTCACTGGACACTCATTCTTTGCTGCCAGCATGTGAAGGATGTTTACTTCCCCCTTCTGCCATGATTGTAAGTTTCCCGAGACCGCCCCAGCCATGCTGAACTGTGAGTTAATTCTCTTTCCTTTATAAATTACCCAGTCTCAGGTGTCTTTATTAGCAGTGTTAGAACAAACCAATACAAAGAAGTTTGTAATGAGCGTGGTGGTGGGCACCTGTAATCCCAGTGACTTCAGAGGCTAAGGCAGGAGAATTGCTTGAACCTGGGAGGCGAAGGTTGCAGTGAGCCAAGATCACACCACTGCACTCCATCCTGGGCTAGAGACTTCGTCTCAAAAAAATAATTAAAATTCCAGCTTTCTTTTGATTCAGTTTTTGTCTCTAATTTCTGTCATACCACATCTCTTTGCCTGTAAAAATAATTCAAATAAATGAATTGTGATTGCACATCTAAAGATACAGAACCTAAATTATATTATTTCTGCTGTTTATGTGAACATCTCAGAATATTGGTAGAAAAGTAAAAATAACTACCCATACAAGCTGATGCTGCTCTCATTGTCAAGTTGTGTGCACAGAAAAAAAAAATTTTGAAAGACTAATCTCAAACATTGAAGTACTGAGCTATCTGGGGGGGAAAAAAAGGATATAAGAATATGCTCAGATTTTTCTATTTGTTTTATGTAATTTTGCTATACCGAGTTATTTTTTTCTGGGATAAAGTTTTATAACATTTGCAAGCAGTCTTATGTAAATTACCCTTTGATACAGAAACACCAAGACTTAAAACAACTCCTTGAAAAATAAAATTCTAGTGTAGATTATTAATTGTGCAATGGAAACAGTGAACACAGAAGTGGTATTTCCATAGAAAAAATAAGAATCAAGTTTCAGAGAAGAATACCAAAGAAACAATGATGCTTAAGTGTTCAGAACTGGATATTCACTCCAAAACAAGTTGATAAAATCAATACTGTTTTCTATCATGTAGCCATCTTTGGTTTTTTTCTTGGTGTGTGTTTCCAGAGAAAGAATAATTTCAAAATTTTGCTTAAATTTATCTTTTTGATATTTCAATGGAATATGGACTGGAGTAAAAGGAAAAAGAATGAATCCAAAAGAGCAAAGACATGAACAAAGATATTGCCACATTAAAAATTTCATAATACCAGAAATTGCTAAACTGTCATTTTTATAACAT
Organism: Theropithecus gelada; assembly: GCF_003255815.1. Taxonomy (NCBI): domain Eukaryota; kingdom Metazoa; phylum Chordata; class Mammalia; order Primates; family Cercopithecidae; genus Theropithecus; species Theropithecus gelada. Next base: position 52,266,754 of record NC_037683.1, on the reverse strand, counting down.
TTAAGTCATTTATGTGTTTGTTGCCTTCTGAGAAAGGAGCAATCCAATTTTATATATATATATGTGTGTATATATATATAGTCTTTGTTCAAATAAGAAAACATGGACACAGGGAGGGGAACATCACACACCGGGGCCTGTTGAGGGATGAGGGGCTAGGAAAGGAATAGCATTAGGAGAAATACCTAACGCAGATGGGTTGATGGGTGCAGCAAAACACCGTGGCATGTGTACACCTATATAACAAACCTGCATGTTCTGCACATGTACCCCAGAACTTAAACAATTTTATTCAGTTATCTAGAATGAAAAACTAGTTATGATTTTCATATTCATGTTTTATTCAATAATTTATGGAAGTTAAGGCTTGGAAACAGGAACTATGTTAAAAAAATCAGAAAATAGATGTTTTATGTATCCAGACAAATGCATTCATGTTTTAAAAGTATTAATCCATTTACTTTTGTTTATATTATTTTTACTGGATTATGCTTCAAACATCAATAAAATGCTTACTGTCTAAATTTTCTGGTCATTACTCATTTCATTATTAAATATACATTTGTCATGTAAATGAGATGTTAACAAATGAGTTGTTCTAGGCATCTGATCATTTAATCTCTGAATTCCTTTTTAGTTTTTATTTTTCCATAGGTGCATTAGATATATATTAGTATTGATATGTCTATATATTAAATTGAATTAGTATGTTGCTGTTTTCTTGTTTCATATTTTTGTTAATTTTTTCTTGCTGAGAATCTGTAAATGTTCTTAATTTTTAAAATAAATAAGGAGTGACATCATCAAGATGCTGCAGTAGGAAGTTCCTGCCCTTTCCCTCCAACAGAAACACTGATTTAACAGTGACGTATAGACTAAGATACCTACATATAAGATGTATTAGAATTGGTTAAGTGGTTACAGTATCAAAATCCAGCACAAAACAGAGCATCCACATTGAATCAGGTCAGAAGAGCAATTTCACTTAATTGACATCAGCTGTTTCCCCAAGCCAGCACTAACTGGGTGCTAAGGAAGATGGCTTTGGACTGTGACCTGGGGGGGCAGGGGAAGTGGCCGAGTGGAGCATGCTTCCAACATCAAGATTTTTGGGATGCTGCCTGAGAGGACTTTGTCTGGCCTCACCTGGAGCATTGAGAAAACCAGCTTAGTTTGGAGGTCTGAGGGCAGCAAGGAACAAAGAAAATGTACAAGTAGCTTTTCTTCAGCTGACAAGGCTTTGTGAGATTTGCGAAAGATAAGCAACTCTGACATTTCTCTCCGAGGAGGGAGAGTAGTGGAGCATGCATTCAACATCCTGATATCTTTCTGAGAACTTCATTTAGCTACTTTCAATTAGTGTAACGTCATCCAAATCATTTTATGTAGTTGGAAATAGGATGTACTTCTTGAAGGGAAATAGAAAACAATCCAAAAATTCATATGAAATTACAAAAGATCTGAATATCCAAAAACAATCTTGAGCAAGAAGAACAAAACTAAAAGCATCACTTTCCATTTCATTAAAAACCTATCATTGTTAGGGGTGGTAAATATCTGAGTTACTGGTGGTGAATCTGTATAGGTCTGCAGCAACCTCAATTCTTGCCTCCTCAGAAGAATTTGAGGGGCATAAGGCAGAAAAAGAAACTGAGGCATGTTTCAGAGCAGGAATGAAGTATATTTTAAAAGGCTTTGGAACACGAAAGAAAGGAAGGTACACTTGGAAAAAACCCAAGTGGGCTTGTGAAGGTCAAGTGTGGTGTTTAACCTTGATCCTAGTGCTTCACACGGGCTGGCCCCTTTCCCATGATTCTTCTCTTGGTGGACTGTCCGCATGGGCTGTGCCCTCCGTACACTTGGGAAGTGAGTAGATGTAGTGTGTTTAGGAAGTATGCATTCCCATCTGAGGCTTCTCTTCCCTTTTCCAGTGGAATGCCCGGGAAGGTCATATTTTGCCATTTTGTCTGTCTCTTAATGCACATGCCTGAGAAGTTGCTTCTCCCTGGTGTCTGCATTCAATTAATGCTTTCGTGCAACAGATGTGGAACATCAGGAAACGGCCTCTCCCTGGCGCCAGCTGCCAATTTAGCATGCTTAGAGAAGCAATGTGATGATTACCAATCACCCAACATTTGTAGTGGGTTGGGGAGAGCCTTCTCCTGCCTGCTTATGCCTGTCGAGCTACCTGCAACATTATGATGACCGTTATCCTCAAAACAAAAAAGCAAGCATGTGGAGGAATGGGATCCCTTGTACACTGTTGGAATGTAAGATGGTGCAGCCATTATGAAAAACAGTATGTAAATAGTACTATATAGTACAATCATCCTACTTCTGGGTGTATATCCTAAAATATTAAAATCAGGATTTTGAAGAGATACCAGTATTCCCTATTTGCAGCATTATTCCAATAGCCAAGATATGGAAAAAAAATAGTTGTCCATGGATGAATATTTTACAGTGTGTATAATGGATTATTTAGAAGGAAATCCTGCTGTATGCACCAACACAGATGAAATTGGGAGATAATATAGTAAGTGAAATAAGCCAATTACAGAAGAATACAATTCCACTTGTGTGAGGAATCTAACATAGTCAAACACAGAAGCATCAAGTTGATTGGTGGCTGTCAGGACTTGGAGGGGAACTGGAAACTTGTTTTTCAATGGGTAAGTTTATGCAAGATAAATATGTTCTAAACATCTAATACAACATAGGGCTTATAATTTACAATACTGTATTGCACAATTAAAATTGTGGGTAGATCTCACATTGTTACACAATATAAAAATCTTTATATCATTATGAATGTTTTTAACATCAGTATTTATATTTAAATATTGATATTTCTTATTTTCACGAACCAGCTGTCAGTAGGAGGGTTCCTTGGAGGTTGGAACGCACAGGAAAAATTTAGTCAGCTTAACACACACACACACACACACACAAATTTGCTAAAGTGATGTGCAGTTTGAGTTCCTCTTAAACTCACCTTCTTTGCACTTCACTTCATCATACTTTTCCACTCAGCCACTTACAGCACTACATTGCTACTCTGTTTATTCTCAGAATTGGCCAAATCAGTTTCCACTAGAACAGCGATGTTCTCATCCTGGGAGTGTGTTTAGGCTTGGTTGCTGGCGTTTCTCTGGGGGCTGCTTTCTTCCAGGTCTCACTTGAGCTTTTTTCCCCATGGTACCCACCACACCATAAACAGCTGTTTGCAGCAATTCTGCTAGATTTGAATGCCCCCTGCTCCTGTTCATTTACATCTTATCGGGAATTTGCCAGAAATCCGTAGGTTCTTTTCACTAATGGTAAAAAACTGGGGGAACTTTTGAAAATGCCCGTTGTTGTCACCTATGTTTGTAAGGTGAAGTAGAGAATCATCAGCACTAACGCTGCTCTCCTAGCTCCTAAATGAGTACTGAAACATTAAGAATATTGTTTAAAATTATAAATCAAAAGAGGCAAAAAAATTTAACTCTCAAAATTTTGAAGGTGAAGAAAATCTGATGAGGAACAAAGGTAATTTAACTCATTTGTTATTTAGGAAGAAAACGACAGTAAATTTTTTGAGGAAAGCACCAGAAGAGTTAAACAAAACTGATAAAAGTAGTTGCCTGTGAGAAGCAGGTATTGGTTGGGGAATGGTGGAATAGAGATGTTTTCTTTATAAACAATTGTTTACTGCTGATGTTCCAACCATGTGCTGCTATGTTCTCTCTCCTTTTGGTCATTTCTTTTAGAGGTTTGTAGTACCCTCTGGATCCTTTGTCTTCTAGTTCAGGAATATTCTGTTCCTGAAATAAGAAAGTAGATAGTCTGAACTTACATATAGTTGATTAGGAGGATTTATGGCTGTCATGCCTTGTTGGACGCCACAGGAGTCAAGGTAATGGATAAATCATTCTTCTGAAATTAAGTGACAGACTTATTTCAAAGACATAAATTTAAAAGATTTCAAAAAGCTTTCTTATATCATTCAAGGTAGTGAATATTCTCAATTCAAATAATCTTGTGATCAGCTCTGACTTCTCTAAACACATTTAATTATCACTTGTACCAAAAAAATCAATGCATGGTATATGGGTATATGTTTTGAACTTCAAATTTTTAACTAAACTTAAATTTTCTTAGCAGCCAACAACTCAAAGCAGATTCATACTATTCAGTGTAGCTTTGCTATTACTATGCTGGAGAGTTTTAACTGTTCTCAGACAGTGATTTAATTTTGGACATTTGGGGTTTGTGAGTAAACTATTTTGAAAGTTTTCTCCCTTAGTATGAAAATGTTCTCTCCCCCAATGTTAACAGATTTGATACATTCTGTAGAATATACTTTACCAATAAATTGGAACTTTCAAGATCTATGACACACTGTATGGTAGGTCTTGATATTAAATCCAGTTCAAGACATGACATGTTGGCATTTGTAGGACAGTGAAGTCATTTTTACCGAGTGTTAAAAGTAACCTCATGTTAAGTTTTCTATCATTCTATTGTTTGCTGTATCTGGTTTGCATGCTAGTTTGATTATAATAGCCTTATGTTTTGAAAAAGTGTGATGCCTTCAATTTTTTTCTTTGACCAATATAGCTGTTGCTATTTTTTGTTTTATACAAATTTTAGGACTAGTTTATTTCTATGAAAACAAATTATATCAGAATTTTTATAGGAGGTGATTTGAATGTGTAGATCACTGTGGAGCAGGAATATTTTAACCATACTCTTCAAATTCATAAATGCAAGCTATCTTTCCATTTGTGTCATTTTCAATTTCTCTCGATGTTTTGAGTTTTCAGTATATAGGAGTGAACTAAGGAGCTAAAAGACCTAAGTATTTAGATGCTATTGTAAATGGCATTGTTTTATTTTGGATGTTATTAATGTATAGAAACACTAAATTTCTGTATGTTCACTTGGTATCCTGCAACTTCACTAAATTTATAAGTAGTGTTTTCTACATACAACACTATGCCATCAGCAAACAGATACAATTTCAAAGCAGGATTTTTCTGGCATAAAAAGACACATCAACAAATTAAACATTATAGAAAGCTCAGAATTAAACCCAGGATTTAAGATCAATTGTTTTTATAACAAGGGTGCCAAGAACACACAGGGTAAAACGGCGGCTTCGATAAACAGTTTTGGGAAAACTGGATATACACATGAAGATAAATAAAATTGGTCCCTTATCTAACCCCATCTACAAAAATCAACTCAAAATGGATTAAAAAACAGTCTTAAGACTGAAAACTGTAAAATTACTAGAATAAAATGGGAGAAAATCTTTGCAACATTGGTTTTAGCAAAAATTCATTGGATATGACTCCAAATCACAGGCACACAAACAGACAAATGGGATTAAATCAAACTAAAAACCTTCTGCACAGCAAAAGAAACTGAACCATGAAGACAGTGCATAAGTTGGGAGAAAATATTTGTAAATCATACATCTGATAACATGCTAATAAGCAAAATACAAGGAACAAACAATAGCAAGAAAAGTCAAATGTGCAAAGAACTTGAATAGCCTTTTTTTAAAAAAGGACAAATGGTCAACAGATATATAAAAAATGTTCAATGTCGGCCGGGCACGGTGGCTCACGCCTGTAATCCCAGCACTTTAGGAAGCTGAGGTGGGCAGATCACTAGGTCACAAGACCGAGACCAACCTGGCTAGCACGGTGAAACCCAGTCTCTACTAAAAATACAAAAAAATTAGCCGGGCGTGGTGGCGGGCGCTTGTAGTCCCCAGCTACTCTGGAGGCTGAGGCAGGAGAATGGCGTGAACCTGGGAGGCAGAGCTTGCAGTGAGCCGAGATTGTGCCACTGCACTTCAGCCTGGGTGACAAAACGATACCGTCTCAAAAAAAAAAGTTCAATGTCTTTAATCAAATACAAATTAAAACCACAATGGGATATTAACTCATGTGTCAGGATGACTACTTTTAAGACTAAAAATAATCAAGGATGTGGGGAAAGGGAACCCCTGTAGACTGTTATTCCAAGCTATTTTAGAAAAGTGTGGAAGTTCCTCAAAAAAACTGGAAATAGAATTACTATATAATCCAGCAATCCCCCTTCTGGGTATACATACATAGGAATTAGGAATATGTCAAAGCAATATCTGCACTCCCACGTTTATTTCAGAATTATTCATAATAGCCAAGATATGGAAGCAAACTTGGTGTCCATCAAAGGATGAGTGGATAAAGAAAATGTAATATAGGCCAGGCCTGTTGGCTCATGCCTGTGATCTCTGCACTTTGAGAGGTGAAGGCTAGATCACCTGAGGTCGCAAGTTCGAGACCAGCTTGACCGACATGGAGAAATCTCGTCTCTACTAAAAATACAAAATTAGCCAGGTGTGGTGGCACATGCCTGTAATCCCAGCTACTGGGGAGGCTGAGGCAAGAGAATGGCTTGAACCAGGGAGGCAGAGGTTTTGGTTAGTGGAGATGACATCACTGCACTCTAGCCTGAGCAAAAGCTAGACTCCATCTCAAAGAAAAAAAAATATATTATGCACAACGGAATATCTTCTAGTCTTTAAAAAGAAAACTCCATTTTAACATAGATGAACCCGCAGGACATTAAGTGAAAGATGACAAAGAAATACTGCATGATAGCATAAGTGAAATATTGAAAAGTCAAACTCATTGAAAGGAAGAGTAGAATGTATATTACCAGCAGCTGGGGGAGGGGAGGGCAGATGGGGAGGGGAGGGGAGGGGAGGGCAGATGGGGAGGGCAGNCAGATGGGGAGGGGAGGGGAGGGGAGGGCAGATGGGGAGGGGAGGGGGGGGGGGCAGAGGGGGAGGGCAGATGGGGAGGGCAGATGGGGAGGGCAGATGGGGAAAGGAGAGATGTTGGTTGAAAGGTAGGAAGTTTTTGTTGGGGTTATCAGACCCAACACCAGGTCGTGGGGGTGACACAGAGTCCAGTGGAGTCAGAGGATTGAGGAGACAGTTTGAGAAAGGTGGCACACCAGGTCGTGGGGGTGACACAGAGTCCAGTGGAGTCAGAGGATTGAGGAGATAGTTTGAGAAAGGTGGCACACCAGAGGGCCATTGCTATCATGGAGGCTGCGAAGGCCCTGAGCTCTGGGATCCCATAGGTATTCATTGGTAATCCAACAAAAACAGGGTGCTGAGAATGTGGAGGCCAAAAGGACATGATTTGCAGCTGTGATGGTTTAGTATTGTATGGAACATGTTCTGCTACTTGAGATAATGGGAATAGGAGCCTAGGAGGGCTAGAAGGAGCCACCAAGTCTAGACACATGCCAGAGGACATTAATGTCAGACATGCATGCCCTACCCTCAAGTTCCCTCCCAACACGCCCCCTTTTGTATAGAAGGTATCATTACTATAACATAAAAGATGGCCTTTTAATTGAGCAAGGCAATTGCAGGCTGTGCAGGCCTTAATTGCCGGTTGGTGATCCAGCTTCATTTTTTTTGGCCCTTATTCAAACTGGAGTCACTCTGGTTTGAATGCTTCCCACATACTTCCCCCTGCCTCCCCTTTCAGAAGGGGACCCTTAAAATCCTAGGGGTTGCAGAAGGATGAAGGTCCGTCTTCTGTAACTTCATGCTGAATGGGGGCTATGATACTCCTGCCTAACTATTAGGGTCTCTTAGTATTCAGGGTAGAGAGGAGCCAAATCAGAAAGCATTGGTCCATTAAGCATTGTTGACTCTGGTTGGTCCTTGTTCCATCTTCGCATTCAGATTCAACAGTCTCATGGCTCATACTGGGGGAACCTGGTACGTGGTTGGGATCCATGGATTCCTCCCGTCTCCCAATTCCATGGTCGTACACATCTTGAGAGCATCCACACGGTTCATTCATCTCCTGCAAAAACACAAGCATACCCTCACCTGCAGGATAATAAATCTACTGAAACGGAAGCAAAAAACTTATGGCTGTAGCTGGTAGGTCACTGATAATGAGAAGCAGGCCTTTTCTGATTAACAGAAGGCATAGAGAAAGCAAATCAAGGCTTTTCAAACCTTCAATTCACACTGTACAGGTGGGTCCACTAGATGCTGTGGCTCATGATAGATCTTCAGATGTTTGGTGGGCACCCACCTAGGCACCCGATTGTCACCTGGAGCCACACGAGCAAATCCTCTTCCCATATAATTATCTTTAGGCAGGGATCAGAGGAAGTAGACTCAGAGGTAAGGAGAATTTTGGGGTCTAATGGCTTCCTGTTTGGGTAGGTGTTCCTCGGAAGTTAGGAATTCCCTTTCTTTCCATATTGCTGCGTGGGTATGAGGACTAGGGAAGCATACTTAGAGTCTATGTATTTCCTCTTTTTCCTTCTAATTCTAGTGTATAATGGCCCCTGCTTTTGCTAAAATGGGTCTCCCTAACAAAGGACTGGGGCTTTCGGACATAATTAGAAAGGTATGTGAAAAGAGTCAAGTTCCCCAGTCAACTTAGTGGCGGGGAGAAGTATCTAGTGACTACCTGTCCTAGGACCCCTCGGATAGTGACGTATCTGGAGGACAGTTGTCCGGGACAGGAGAGTAAGACTGAGAAGGCCGCATCAGTGTCCATGAGACAGTTAACCTGGCCCTCAGTGGTCCAGCATACCTGGGGCCCTGTGAGAGTGATGGCATGGGCTGGCGCTTGGCCCAGGCACCCTCAAGTCCTGCTGCTGGATCATCTGGTGGCTTCTGTCTCAGAGGACCTTCCTTCCCTGGGGCAGTGGGCCTTCCAGTGTTCCCTTGACGTAAGGGGCATGCACGAGGGGGCAGCTTATTTCTACTTGGACAATCTTTTTTAAAGTGCGCTCGTACACCACATTGGAAGCAAGCCCTATTTAAGCATTTGATTTTCCCAGCCTTTCCCCTTTCCCAGAGCCTCCAACGTCTGCTTGCCTTACTGACGGTCGTGACTAAAGCGGTGGCCTTTTTAAAAATCCTGTTTGTCCCATTCCACATGCTCCTCCTGATCTGTTATAAAAAAAACCGAGATTGCCAAGTTCCATAGGGTTTCTAAGTTTTGCTCCAGGCCTAAGATGGACTTAGGAAGATTTTTCTAATGTCTGCAGCTGACTGATAAACTTATCCTTTAAGATTAGTTGGCCTTCAATAGAGTTAGGTGACAGAGGTATAGCTTCCTCAGTGCCTCCATTAGTCTCGACAAACAGGATTTTCTTCCTTTCTCTGTGTTGTAGTGGACATCACTGAATTTATAACCACCTTCTTAGTTTTCCTCAGTCCTTCTAGCACGCAAGTTAGCAAATGTCTGCGGCACCAGTCTCCGTGTTCCGATTCTGTGTCCCAGTGAGTGTGTACACTGGGAACTGCCTGCTGGCCTGTGGGGAATCGTTCTCTTTCCTCTATTGTCATCCTGTCATTGACCTGAGATACCAGAGATCGCCAAACCCTCGAGCTGCAGTTATGGCGGCACTTTTCTCATTTGGGGTTAGTGTCTGATTTAACAGTAAAAATCTCTCCATGTCAGATCAAAGGGTGGTCCTAACCCTTGTGAAACATCAATATAACCATCAGGGTTATCTGATAATTTCCCTAGGTCTATTTTAATTTGCTTTAAGTCCGAGAGGGAAAAAGGTACATACACTCTGGGCCGAATTCTCCAGAATACAACTTAGGGGTGTTTTATGCCGCCTTGGGGGGAATGTTTCTCATCTGAAAAAACATAGGGATGCCAGCACCCCTGGTCATTTTTCTGATGAGCATTAGTCCTAGAGCGTCCTCTATGGTTCTAAAATGCTTAATTCCTTTCCAGGGTGCGTAATCACCCATGAACCTCTGGCTTATCGGATTAGTTATGCTCTCTGGTGTAGCAGTCCTGCACCCGTTTCCCCACCTTCCTTGACCACAAAGGAGGGGGGTCCGGGCTGCTGGGTTCTAGTGGTTCTTTACCAGCCTGCCCAACATTGCGTTTGCACTCAGAGGCGAATTCTAGAGCTGGGGTCCTTGAGTATTTCCATAACAACCCAGCTGTCCCCATTAAGATGTACTACCATAAACAGTTCTTAGGCAAATTTGTTTCAGAGGGTGTAGGTAAACCTTTGAGTCAGGATTGAGATAGTTTGATTCTGTAAGTACTTTAAGGCTTGGCTGAGTGCAAACAGCTTGCACGTTTGAGTAGACCAATTATTAGGCAATTCTTCTAACTCTGCTTCCACAAGAGTCTCCCTATCAATTACTGAATACCCATTGTGTTTTTTTCTCCCTCAATCACCTGGGAGGAACCATCTATCATCCTGTCCTGAAGGGAGTTCCTGGGTCTGGTTGGACCTTTCATGATAATTAAGATTTAAATCTATCATTAGGAAACCTGCTGGGTTAAGGGAATTTTCAGTGGTTAATGTTAAATTCTTTTTCTAACAGAATAACCCCATACTTTAAGATTGGATAAGCTTTTTTTTTTTAAACTTAGGATAGCTCTGAACTGGTGAGGTGTGCTCACAATGAGGTTTCTTCTAAGTTATTTTTCCACTTTCTTCTGTTAGCAAAGCAGTTGCCGCCGCCAATGGAATGCATTTTGGCCATCCGCGGGTTACTGGGTTAAAGATTTTTGATAGCAAGGCTACTGTGGTTGTCAGTGGTCTCAGTGCTTTCGGGCTATGCCCTTGTTCACATTGACAAGGTAGTATTGGAGTGTTATAGGGTCACTGAGAAGACCTTCAATTATCAATTATAGGTTTTAAATTTACCCTGGCTTTTAAAGGAATAAGGTACACTTTTTTTTTTGTAAGTACTTGTATATCTTTCATCCTTTGTAGATGGATTTTGGAAACACAGAAGGATGTTTGCTGTCCTCCCTACTGGATTATAGTTATGGGAAATTGCCATGCTTCAAGGTCTACCTCGACTCTAGCATTTCGAATTTTGTATAGCACCACCAAGGGCTCCAGGTTTTAATGTTGCAACTACAGGAGCAGTAAGAGAGGAGGTGGCCTTTCACTGAATTCAGCAGGTGGAGCTGACAGGCTAGTAAAATATTTTTCAATTTCCCTTTTCTTTCCTCCGGTTCCCGTTCCTCACATTCAGAATCTGAAGTTAGTTTTTTTACATTCATCCTCCTCTTCCTCATCTGAATCTTCATCATCTGTTATGAAATGGCTCAAAAGTTGCTTTTATTAGTGCCTATATTGACCAAACAGACTGGAATTTTTGTTTTTAAGAAATCCTCTGCCAATTCTCTCCCATTACATCCAACTCCACAGTCCCTTGGTTCTGGGAACCATAGGCAAAACTGCTTTACTACACTAAAGAGTGATAAATTCTGAGTACTCACTTTCACCCCCCACTTCGTAATAAATGCCTTCAAAAATTTAAATAAGCAGAATGTCTGCTTTCACTTTGTCCCGTTTTTCACCCTGGTTCTTCCGAGCACTCAGCTTTCCTGCCGAACTTCTAAAAAGACATCTAAAAGGGGCGCCTGAAAAGACGTTCTCAGGTGTTTTTTTACGATGCATCCTTCGCTTTCACCCGCTCTAGCGTTCCTTCACTGGGGTTTTTGTCACCCCACATTGGGTAGCCAGGAATGTTGGGGTGATCAGACTAACATCAGGTGGTGGTGGCGACGAAGTCCGGCGGAGTCAAAGGATTGAGAAAAAGACAGAGGTGAGAGAGAAAGGTGGTACTCTAGCGGGCCATCGCTATCATGGAGGCTGCGAAGGCCCCGCGCGCTGCCAGCCCACGCTATTTATTGGTAATTTAACAAAGAAACAGGTGGTGAGAATGTGGCGGTCAAAAGGACACGTTGCATTAAGCACATGATTTACAGCTGTGACGGTTTAGCATTTATATGGAACAGGTTCTGCTACTTGAGATAATGGAAGTAGGAGCCTACCAAGGCTAGAAGGAGTCAGCAAGTCTAGACACATTCCCGAGGACGTTATGCAAGCCCTGTCTCAGTTTCCCTCCCAACACTCAGCTTTTTCCCAAAAGTTATAGGAAGAACACATTTTTAAGATTTATTGCAGTATGATGACTATACTTGATAACAATGTATCCTACATTTCAAAATTGCCATGTTAGTAGATTTTAAATGTTCTCACTGCAAAAAATGGTAAATAGGTGAGGAAATGAATATGTAAATTAACTTGATTTTATATATCTACAATGTGTGTATGTATGTGTATATAATTTTATATAGCTACATATAATACATCAAATTGTACCTCATAAATTTATAATACTTGTCAATTAAAAATGTTTAAGAAGAATTTATCAAAAAATTGGATAATTGAAGCAAATTTTCTTTTCCTTAAAATAAGGGAAGATAGAGCTGGCTACCAGAATAAGGTTTTACTTTATTCACAGGCCAGTTGTGTAGGCTACACTGAGATTTCTATATTTGCAAGAATATGGAGGCAATGTGATTTATTACATCATATCCAATCATACTTATAATTTGGATAAACAAATATACATTTTTCATCAAATCTTTAAGACACTGAGGCATATCACCAATTAAGGTTTTGGCATTGTTGATTCTTATTTTTGTCGTCACCATTTTCAATTGCAATTTTTTTTTGTCCTACGACAGCAACAAATGATATATTTTCATCTAGCCTCCGGTTTCTCTCATCTATGATAATGATTCCTGAACTCACTCACATATATACAGATCCAGTGACTTGAATTCTACTACAGATGCCAATAGTTCTCTATGCCCTTCCTCTGGTTTCTATAGTGAATGATAGTTTTTAGAGTTATACTCTTTCTTATATTTTCAGGATTATCATTTCCTTTTTTGTTTTGTAGTATTTTTAAGCATAAACACAAACCTGTGTTCTAAAGACTTGGTGTTTTCTAGTAGACCAATAAATAAAAGCCTTTGGTTTTATTTACAATTTAATTGAGTGATAGTTGGGTTTAAATAACTAAGAAGGCATTAATAAACATAATTTCCATTCCAATATATTTTACTCCTAGAATTTTTCTTACTATATTTTTCTCAAATCCATCTATGTAAGCCCATCACCATAATGATCCAGCCCATCATTACAAACTCACCTAGACTCAAACTTTTTCTTTCCATAGAAAATCTTGCTTCATTGAGCACATGCTTCTTTATAGCACCAAATAATCCGACTCTTCCTAACTCCCAATTCCTATTACCTGCTTTATTCTATCTCCAATACTTCTATCAGTTTTTCAAATATGGTCATGCAGTGTTATTCCTTTGGACCAGGGTATTTCTCTTGTTTAAATATTTTCCCCCCTCCTCTCACTTTTCCTCACAATATACACATTGCCTAGACAACTACTCATATCTTACATAAAAAGATATTACATATTTTTGCAGTTCTGTGCTTTTCTTGCATTGCTAAAAAAAATTAAAATACTTTCCCTATTTAATTCCATATAAGTAATTGTGTATAATTTATCCATAATAATGCAAAGAAATAACCATTCCCAGTTGCAGATTGTTTGTCAATGTAAGTTCCTCAAAGGCAGACATTGTCTCTTATTCATTCCTGAATCCATAGTTTCTAGACATTATCTAGCATGTATTAAAAACATTACATATTTGTTCAATTAAAAATATCTTCTTGGCCGGGCGCGGTGGCTCAAGCCTGTAATCCCAGCACTTTGGGAGGCCGAGACGGGTGGATCACGAGGTCAGGAGACTGAGACCATCCTGGCTAACACGGTGAAACCCCCTCTCTACTAAAAAATACAAAAAAAAAAAAAACTAGCCAGGCGAGGTGGTGGGCGCCTGTAGTCCCAGCTACTCGGGAGGCTGAGGCAGGAGAATGGCGTAAACCCAGGAGGCGGAGCTTGCAGTGAACTGAGATCCGGCCACTGCACTCCAGCCTGGGCGACAGAGCAAGACTCCGTCTCAAAAAAAAAAAAAATCTTCTTATAAATATCTGACTAAAATCTAAGTATTGGCAATTAAAATGACTCAATATGTTTGCTATAGTTTTAAGAAATTTTTCTGCACCAGATATTACAACTAAATTTACATAAAAATATTTTTGAAAGAAGTATTTTGAATATTTCTGTCCATTATATGTTGATTAAAAACATACTAGTAACAATTTTTCTTGTACCAATCTGCTTTTCATAACAGGCATATACATCCACTAAAATCAGACTGATCTAGCATATATTAACCAAACATTTCCATGTAGTTGTTCATTTACTCATCTGTAGTAAAATAATGGTTAATATTCAAATGTTAATGCAAGACTCTACAAAATTTTGAAGTAACATAATAATCAAAGGCAGGTTTATATTGTTTATGTCAGAGTTCTAATGGCAATAATAATTACTGTACTAATAGCTGCTGTATGTGGTCCACACATCAGAAACATATATGTTCCATTTCAGCATCATCAAGACCCTGATAGATAGATATTCATATCCCGCTTCTACAAATTAAGACACCTCTAAGGTCACATAGTTGAGCAGTGACAGGATCAAGAATCAAACCCGGGTTTTTAAAATTACAAAGTCCAGGCTCTTGAGAACTGCTTGCAGTTCACGACCATCAGAATTAGATGAACTAAAGGTATTAAGCTGATTTCTCAGGGTATCTATGCCATATTGGGGTCTAAGACCTGGTTTTTAGCTTTTCAGGATTAGGAAAAATCTTGAGCAAGTCAGTTCCCTGGGACCCAATTTGATAAAGTAAAAGTCATAAGAGACTTGTTTATAGACAAGAATGCCAATTCATTATTTTATCCCGAGAATTGTCACAGTAAAGCTGGCTTCAATATTCATGCTTGGTTGTTTCATGCATTTTATGACATATTCCATGTTAGGCTATAAAGTCTGAATCCTCTGAGAGCTGTGACTGTTAACTAGGGGTGACTAGGAGAAACTGGCATACTGATAGTTGTTTTATAATGCCATTTTTGGGTGATTCTGATAATTGATATTTCCTAAGAAATAGTCCTCTGAGCTAGCATGTTTATTTATTTTTTAAAATACACTGAATATAGATTATATTACCTTTCTATTACTCTTTTCCTTCTAACATTGAAATTTAAGAAGAGTTTTTCTCTCTATAATAAAGTGATTATTCGTCACTCTTACAGGTTTGATAATGTAATTTCCTCAAATCCTTGAAAGCAGTTCTACCCCGTAGGATCAGATACTCACTCACCAAACGCATAAACTGATACATACATTCGGAATATCAATTTATCCAGCACTTTAAAACAAGAATATGACACCTACAGAAACAGCATGTTCCTAGTATGCACAACTACTGCATTCTCTTCCTATAGAGACAATAGAAAAAAAAAATCAAAATTATAAAACTGATAGATGGACATGTAATAAGAATGAAATGCTCTAGTGTTATGTATTACATAGTAGTGACACCAGTTTGTTCTATGTATTTAAGATGACCTTAAAAATGTGGCTAAATTTTGAAGTATTCTGTACATCCCAGGTTGAACACTGTCATCATCTCCTTTACAGCGTTCCTTTATCTTTTCTCCTGGATGGACCATAGACTCCTCTCACTTGACTTTTTCATTCTTTTCTTAGCCTGTTAATATTATTTTCCAGTTCAAATAGGAACATTTTACCTCGTCAGTTAGTTCTTAAACTTTTATTTAACCCACATTGAAATTATCAGGATTAAGAATCAAACCCAGGTTTGATTCTTTAACTCTGAGAATATTATTTAAAAAAAAATTTCAAGCCCTTTTTGAGTAATTCAAAAAAATGCGTGAATAGATGCCATTTGACAACCATCTCTCTGACATTACTGTCTATTTTTGCTACTCTTTGATGAAATTACTAATGTCTAAAATATGAATCTCTATGCCTCACTTTAAAGAATGCACTTCATAAATTTCTTAGTTGTGTATTTTGACTCAACTTCATTAAGCAAAATAGGGTATAAAGGAGGGTATGTTGAAAATCTATAAGTGGGATATTGAATGTGTGTATAAGAATTTCATATATCTCCTCAAAAAATTCTCTCTCTCACTCTATCTTGGTTACAGGTGTTTTCTTCTGTTCTTTCTGTATGTCAGATTGATTATTTCTCTAAAGATCACTTTTATGTGCCCCACTTGAATGTGCAGATTCTTGCACTTGAGTCATTTTTTTATCCCATTTCTCATAACTTGTCAGAGCCTAGTGTCATGTGGCCCACTACCCATTAGTTAGTGGTCCTAGGAAAAATTATACAAGAAGAAGGTATGCTAAAGAGGACTTTCTAAATCTAGCATATCTTCTAGCATAGAGAGGAATAGACAGGACAGGAAAGGAAAGGAGAGAAGAGGAGAGGACTCCTATAATAAACAATTTCTCTTACAATAAATCAGTGTAGTTCACTTGCACACCTATTGGCATCTCATCACTAAGTTTCAACAATTTGTTAAAGGATCCAGGCACTGATATATCTGACAAGAGTTAAATGGAAGGACTCATCCCAGTGGTACGAACTTATATAATAGAGAGGCCACTGTGGGTTTTCATGGACTTTGATGGCTTTGTACAAGACTGTATGCTACAGTGAGATGAATTGAGATTTGAACAGGTGGAGAAAGGAGAACATATTCAAAGGGAGGGAATAGCACATGTAAAGACACATAGACAGAAGGATTCCTGTGCATTGAGGAAGTAGTTCCTTCTTATCTTGTCTGAGGTGGAGTTATTCAATTAAATATTTCTAAAATTTCTAGGAAATATGACTATAATTTAGAGAGTGAGATACATTCTAAATGTCCTCTTCATATTAGACAGGTTCTTTGGGTGATGCTAAGCCATTTCCAAATATTAAAAGAGGAGATCATTATTGTATTAATACTACAAACATGTTTATGAAAATATGACTGATCTATAAAACTGACTAATCAAAAGATAATTTAAAGTATCACTGATGCACTACATAAAAAAATTAAAAACAAAATTCATATAATCTCAATAGATGGAGAAAAGCTTTTGATAAAATTTAACATCCCTTCATGTTAAAAACCCTCAATGAACTAGGCTCCAAAGGAACATATCTCAAAATAATGAGTCATCTATGACAAACCCACAACCAACATTACACTGAATAGGCAAAAGCTAGAAGCATTCCTCTTAAGAACTGGAACAAGACAAGGTTTCCCCCACTCACCACTCCTATTCAGTAGAGTGTTAGAAGTCCTAGCCAGAGCAATTTGTCAAGAGAAAGAAATAAAACACATTCAAATATGAAAAAAGAAAGTCAAATTATTTCTCTTCACTGATGCTATGATTCTATACTGAGAAAACCCCAAAACCTCTGGTAAAAGACTCCTAGATTTAATACATGACTTCATTAAAGTTTCAGGATATAAAAGCAAAGTACAAAACCCAGTAGCATTTCTATTTGCCAATAATATTCCAACTGAGGGTCAAATCAAGAACACAATCCCATTGACAACAGCTACAAAAAATAAAATGTCTAGGAATATAACTAATGAGATGAAATATCTCTATAAGGAGAACTATGAAACACTGCTGAAAGAAATCATAGATGATGCAAGTGACCGCACAGACCAATGGAACAGAATAGAGAACCCAGAAGTAAAGCTGCACACCTGCAATCAACCAATCCTTGACAAAGTCAACAAAAATTAGAAAAAGTAAGCAATGGGAAAAGGACTCCCTGTTCAATAATTGGTGCCAAGAAAACTGGCTAATCATGCACAGAAGACTGAAACTAGACGCTTACCTGTTACTATATACAAAAATTAACTCAAGCTGGATTAAATATTTAAACATAAGACCTCAAACTATAAAAATCCTAGAAAAAAACTTAGGAAATACCCTTCTCAACATTGACCTAGGTAAGGAAATTATGGCTAGGTCTTCAAAAGCAAGGGCAACAAAAACAAAAATGGACAAGTGGGACCTAATTAAAGAGCCTCTACACAGCAAGAGAAACTACAAATAAACATACAACTTACAGAATGAGAGTACATATTCACACACTATGCATCCAAATAAAAGGACTAATATCCAGAATCTATAAGGAAGTTAAATAAATCAACAAGAAAACAACAAATAACCCCATTAGAAAAGTGGCCAAATGACATGAACAGATACTTCTCAAAAGAAGACATACAAGTAGCCAACAAACATGAAAAAATAATCAGCATCACTAATCATTTGAAAAATGCAAATCAAAACAATAATGAGATGTTATCTCACACCAGTCAGAATGGCTATTATTAAAAAGTCAAAAAATAACAAATGTTTGCTAAGCTGTGGAGAAAAAGGAATACCTACACACTGTTGGTGGGAAGGTAAATTAGCCACTGTGAAAAGCAGTTTTGAGACTTCTCAAAGACTGAAAATAGAACTGCTGTTCAACACAGCAATCCCATTACTTGGTATATACCCAAAGAAAAATAAATTGTTCTACCAAAAGGACACCTTCACTCATATGTTGATCACAGCGTTATTTACATTAACTAAGACAAAAATCAATCCGGGTGCCCATCAACAATAGATTGGATAAAGAAAACGTGGTACATATACACCATCAAATACTAGGAAGCCATTTAAAGAATGAAATCATGTCCTTTGCAGCAACATGGATGCAGCTGGAGGCTATTATCCTAATTGAATTAACAAAAACCAGAAACCCAAATATTACATGTTCTCACTTGTAAGTAGGAGCTAAACCTTGGGTATTCAAAGACATAAAAATGGGAACAGTAGACACCATGGATTCCAAAAGGAGGTAAAGAAGGAGGGGGAAAGGGCTCAAAAACTTCCTACTGGATACCATGTTCACTAACTGCATGATGGGTTCAATAAAAGTCCAAACCTCAACATCACCCAATATACCCTTGTAACAAACCTGCCCATGTACCCCCAAATCTAAAATTTAAAATTAAAAAATATTTCACTGTTCCACAAATAAAGTTTTTCAAATAAATAACTTTCCATTTTTAAGTTATTTATTTTTTCAAATTTTCTGTAGCAGTTGAGCTTCTTTTGATAAAGAATTTCTTTAGTCAAGGATTAATATTCCCTTTTAAGGAGTCGACACACTCCAGTCCAGGAGTAATAAACATTTTAAAAATCTACAAGATTTAAATTTTCACCAGTGTTTAGAAAAAGTGGAAGGCATTATGTAAACAAACTCAGAATCTTAAAAATGGTATATTTAATGAATCTGCCTCTTTTCTCTTTGAGTTATTTTTTTATACTGGAAGGATAGCGGTTTCTGAAAAGTAAAATGTTTTTAAAAATTAAAAGGAAAATCCATATTTATAAGAGCATTAAATTGAACTGTGCCCCTCTACCTTGCTTTTAATGGTTTATTAATAAACACTTCAGAGAGAAGATACAACAAAATATGAACTACTCTTTTTATGAAAACACTATTTTTATTCTTTAGCATATATTAGGCATACCTAAGTATGCATAGTGCTATATAGAATGAATAAAAGCTAGAGTGATGATTAGGTTATATTCTGCAGCTGAATTTACAATGGGTTCCCCGTAAATATGTGTGAGTCAGCCTCCTATTTTTCTTCTAATATTTAAAGGGAGGTCAATAATTTTTGAGCAAGGATTGTGGAAGAAAATGTTAGGTTTGTTGTGGAGAATGTCCTATGTTATAATTCACAGACTTTATGCCATAACCTTCATTTTAAAAGCATTAAAATTGGCATACCGGCCAGGCACAGCGGCTCATGCCTGTAATTCCGGCACTTTGGGAGGCTGAGGCGGGCGGATCACAAGGTCAGGAGATTGAGACCATCCTGGCTAATACAGTGAAACCCCATCTCTACTAAAAATACAAAAAATTAGCTGGGCATGGTGGCAAGCACCTGTAGTCCCAGCTACTTGGGAGGCTACTTGGGAGGCAGGAGAATAGCTTGAACCTGGGAGGTGGAGCTTTCAGTGAGCTGAGATCGCACCACCGCACTCCAGCCTGGACGACAGAGACTCTATCTGGAAAAAAAAAAAAAAAAAGGCATACCAGACTCTAAATTAACAACTCCAAATCACCCCATAAAACTGTATTCTGGTTCTTTTCCTCATATAAGCAAAGCCCAGTTGGTTTATATGAAGGATCAAGAGCTTCTGCAGTAGTGGAGCACAATGGAACACCACATTTTTTGCAACATTGGATTTCATACGGACTATGTGATAAAATCATTTCTGGTCTTGTGATCAATCAGTTGCCAAATTTGAACTATGTGTCTTTGAGCATCTTATTTAAATTCTAATAATCATTTGCATATTAAAACTAATTTCCATTTGCATTAAAAAGTGATAAGTCTTAGAATGCAACCATTAGGTCATATAATATATGGGGTAGTATATTGCAGACTAGACATTCTCTGGGTATTTTCTCGGTGTTAGAAAAATATTTCTGTAACAAAGAATGTAGTCCTCAGAGACAGGATAGTTCACCAGGTGAGTGACCTGTTGTGAATTCCCTCACTTCTGACAAAATGAACCATTTTCTGCTCTCACTTCACTTTTTCTTCTCATGTTTTTAATGAAGATATAATTTCCAAACAATGTGTTCATTCATTTCAAGTGTAATTTTGATGACTTTGGACACAGTATAAGCCCATGAAAGCATCACCATAGTAAATATATCAGTAGATCTAATAGTTTCACCATGCTAAAAAGTTTGCTCAGGGGCCATGTAATAATTTACCCCATCTCTATGTTACACCCGATTTCATGTCTGTCACTATGGTTGATATTTTACTTTTTATGGTTTCATATAAATGAAATCACATTTTATGCATTTTTTGGCTCAGTATAATTTTGTCAAAAATGTATCAATGGTTTTGCATGTATAAGTAGTTTCTCCCTTTTTCTTGCTGAATATTTTTCCATTTTAAGAATAATCATAATTTATTGATTCACCTGTAGATGGAAATTTGGGTAGTTTTTTGTTTTTTGTTCTTATGAATAAAGCTGCTGTGAATATTTATGTGTGTCCTTGATAGGATATATGTTTTCATTTCTCTTGAGTGAATACCTAAGAGTGGAATTTCTGTCTTACGGTAAATAAATATTTAACTTCTTAAGAAGCTGCCAAACTATTTTCCTAAGTGGTCCTGAAATTATCCATTTTAAATAGCAGTTCGTGAGAGTTGCTGCACATCCAGTTGCTACACATTCCCACTAACACTCGATATGGCTCAATGTTTTTAATTTTAGCCAATCTAACGTGTGTGAAGTGGTATCTTGTGGTTTCAATTTGCACGTCCCTGATGATTAATGATGATGTAAATATTTCAATGTGATTATTGACCTTTTAAACATCTTCATTTGTGAACATTCTGTCCTTTTTCAATGGAGCATTTATCTTCTTATATATGTTTTTATTTTTCTTGAGTGGCTATCTGGAAGTGGCATTGCTAACTTGTAAGTTACTTCTATGTTTAACTTTTTGAGAAACTGCCAAACTTTTTTCCAAAGTAGCTGCATTTTTCTTCATTCCCAATAGCAAAGTATGAAGTATTCTGTTTCTCCACATCTTCACCGAAATTTGTCATTCTCTATATTATTTATTATAGCTATCTTGGTGGGTGTAAAACAGCATCTCATTAAGGTTTTAATTGTAATTTCCCTACTGACAATATGTTCTGCATCTTTCTATGTGCTTATTGGCCATTGTTATATATTTATTAGTAGGATGTCTTCTGATTTTTGGCTCTCTTTATTGTGTTGTTTCCTTATGGAGTTGCAATAGTGCTTGTAGATTTGCAAATTCTGAGTACAAGCCTTTTATTAGATATGAGTTTTAATTATCTTTTCATTTTCTTTATGGTATCTTGGCAGTACAAAACACATTTGAAGTTTGATGGGGCCCATTTTTTCAGTTTTTTTCTTTTATGGATCATGCTTTTGGTGTCTGAGTTAAAATGTCTTTGTATAGCCCTAGCTCTCAAAAATTTTCTTCTGTGTTTTCTTTTAAATGCTCTATTGTTTAGCAATTACATTTCAGGCTAAGATCTATTTTAAGTTGTGTGTGTGTGGTGTAAAGTGAGAGTCTAATCTTTCTGCATGTGTATATTGAATGTCCTCTGCACCATCTGCTGAACACACTGTGTTTCCCATAATAAATTGTCCTGGCAAATTTGCCAATAATTAATCGAGTACACAAATAAAACTTAGTTTTATACTTTTCGTATTTGTCTGTTATTTACATACTACCCTTATGCTAGTATTACACTGTTCTGATAACTAGCTTTATGGTATGTATTGAAGTTAGAAAGTAAAAGTATTTGTACATTGTTCATACTTTAAAAAATTGTTTCGGCAAATTGATATGCTTTGTACTTCCATACACATTTTTGAATCTGCCTGTCAGTAACTATAAAAAAACAAAATACAAAACACCCTGGAATTTACTGAAATTTCGATAAGGTTGCCCTGAATTAGTAGATTGATTTAGGAAAAACTATCATCTTAATCAAATTGAGTCTCTCAACCTATTAATGTAAAATTTGTTTTCATTTATTTAGAATTTATCGAATTTACCTCATCAAGTGTTATCACAGTCCAAGTCTTATACTTTTTGTTAAATTTAGTCCTAAGTATGTTTATTCTTTTTGGTGATGTTTTGATTGTGTTCTTGATTTCAGTTTTGAATTGCCATTGGTCATAAAGAGAAGCACATTGATCTTGTGTCTTGTTATCTTGCTGTTTTATTTATTCTAATATTTTCTTTTGTGTGTGTGCATGTATTATTTACTCTTTTCTATATATAGTATTATGTTGTCTGTGAATATAAAAATGTTTTACAATGTGAGTGCCTTTTTTCTTGCCTGATTGCTCTGGCTAGAACCTTTAGTACTATGTTGAATAGAACAGATGATAGTGGACATTCTTGCCTTTTTTCTGATCTTAGTGGGGAAATATTCAATCTTTTATCATTATGTATAATACTCACTATAGATTTTTCATAGATGCTCCCATTCAGATTTAGAAAAGTTCTTTCTGTTCCATGTTTGTTAAGAAGTTTGATCACAAACAGGGTACAGGCGTGCAGAGGTGCATACCTATAATTCCAGCCACTCAGGAGGTTGAAATGCGAAGATTTGATGTGGGAGGATTGCTTGAGCCCAGGAGTTGAAGACCAGCCTGTTCAACACAATGAGCCTTTTTCTCAGAAAAAAAAGTTAGATCATTATGGGTGTTGGATTTTGTTAAATATGTTATCTATTAAGGTGTTTGCATAATTTATATTTATAGTTGTATAATTGGTGATTTATATGATTCATTACATTAACTTTGGGATGTTAAACCTTGCACCCCTGAAATAAATTCCACCTGTATTTGTTATTAGTAAGTAGTCCTTTTAATGTATTGCTGAATTTGGTTTGCAAATATAAACCAAATTTCGTTGATGATTTTGCGTTTATATTCACGAGGGGTGTTGATCTGTAGTTTGCTTTTCTTATGATGTTTTCATCTAGCTTTGGTACAGGGTATATACTACTAGTCTCATAGAATGAGTTGGAAAATATAATTTCCTTTTACATTTTATGGAGTATTAATATTTTTCTTCCTTAAATATTTAATAAAATTTACAGTTGAAACCATCTGGATCTGGGCTTTACTTCGTGGGAAAATTTTTAATTACAAATTCAAGTTATTTACTATAGATTTACTCAGATGTTATATTTCTTCTTGGGTCAGTTTTAGTAATATATGGCTTATTAGGAATTTGACCATCTCATCTAAGTTACTGATTTTTTGACAGAATATTTTGCTTTTTTATTGTAATGCATATAAAATGCTACTTATAATCATTAGCACTGAGTGGGCTCACTAATTTTTGCTACTGTTTTCTATCAAATTAAATTCCATTCTAATATTTATTATTCCCTTCATTCTGTTTGCCTTAGCTTGTTTGCTCTTATTTTTCTACATTTTAAAAGTGAATTCTTAAACTGAGATTTTTCTTCTTTTCAAATATAGGCATTTAAATTTATAAATTTTCTCTGAGAACCAATTTAGTGGCATCCCATAAATTTTGGTATGTTATGTTTCTGATATCATAGAAACTTTTTATTTTTGTTTTTTTAAACTTTTAAGTTCAGTGGTACATGCACAGGATGTGCAGTTTTGTTATATAGGTAAACATGTGTCATAGGGATTTGTTGTAAATATTATATCATCCAGGTATTACATCTAGTATCCATTAGTTATTTTTCCTGCTTCCCTCCCTCCTTACACCTTCCACCCTCGAATAGATCCCAGTGTGTATTGTTCTCTAAGCTCTATGTGTTTTCGTCATTTGGCTCCCATGTGGAAGTGAGAACATGGGGCATTTGATTTACTGTTCCTGTGTTAATTTGCTGAATATGATGGCCTCCAGCTCCATCTATGTCCGTACAAAGGACATGATCTCATTCTTTTTTTATGGCTACATGATATTCCATGGTGTATATGTACCACATTTTCTTTATCCAGTCTATCATTGATGAGCATTTGAGTTGACTGTCTTTGATATTATGAATAGTGCTGCAATGAACATACACGTGCGTGTGTTTTTATAATAGAATGACTTATATTCCTTTGGGCATATACTCAGTAAGGGGATTGCTGGGTCAAATGGTAGTTCTGCATTTATCCAGCATCTGTAAGGAACTTAAATTTACAAGAGAAAAAAAAAAGTAAAAAGTGGGCAAAAAACATGAAGAGACACTTCTCAAAAGAAGAGATACTTGTGGCCAATAATCTTTGAAAAAAAGCGCAACATCTCATCATTAGAGAAATGGAAATCAAAACCACTGTGGGATACCAACTCACACCTGTCAGAATTACTATTATTAAAAAATCAAAAAATAGCAGTTGCTGGTGAGGCTGTGGAGGAAAAAACTTTTACACTGTTGGTGGGAGTGTAAATTAGTTCAGCTATTGTGGAAGACAGTGTGGTGATTCCTCAGAGACCTAAAACATTTTTTTGTAATTTTTGAAATAACTTTTTCTTTGACCTGTGGATATTTAGGCATGTTTAAATTTCTAAATGTTAAAATATTAATATAATATTTATCCATTTCCCAGATTTCCTTCCATTGGTGATTTCCAATTTAACTCCATCATGGTTGGAAAACATGTATCCCATGCTTTCAGTCTTGTTAAATTTGTGTGTACTAGTTTTATGGCTTAATATATGGTTATTTTGTACAATATTCTGTGTGAAAAGGAAATAATTCTTTACATACTGATCTCTGGGGCCACAGAAATTCCCTAAAGATTATTCATTAAGCCTATTTTTCTCTGTAAGTTCAGAATGTTTATGGAGATTATGAAGACTATTAAAGATTCCTTTACAAAGCTCATGGTCAGAGTTTAATTTTATGAAATTTATAAATGGAATCAACAGTACAGTTATGACATTCCTGCCATGGTGCCATATCTCAGCACCATGGTATGTGCTTCAACCATAATATTAGAGGGATTTCCTAGTTAGAAGGATTTTGAATTTTCATGTAAGTTGAATTTCAACGATACCTAATGATGTCACATCCAGAGTGAGCAATTTGTATTTATTCAAGGGGCTAAAAGAAATTCTTAGGGAATAACATTTTTATCACTAAGTGGCTGTGAATCGAAACAGCATTTTGACTACATAGGTTGTCTTATCAATACACAGGTGAAGACTATGGCCCTGGCCAAAAGAAAAGGAAATGAATCCCTTGCCCAGAAAAGAAATTTAAATAATTTTAGGAAATATTGCATGGAAGTGACATATTAAGCTAAGCATTAATATCCTGAGTTCAGGCCAGGCATTGTGGCTCATGCTTGTAATACCAGCACTTTGGGAGGCCAAGGTGGGTGGATCACTTGAGGTCAGGAGTTTGAGACCAGCCTGGCCAACATGGTGAAACCCAGTCTCTACTAAAAATACAAAAGTTAGCCTGGCGTGATGGTGGGCACCTGTTATCCCAGCTATTCAGGAAGCTGAGGCAGGAGAATCATTTGACCCGGGGGCTGTAGGTTGCGGTGAGCCGAGATTGCCCACTGCAATCCAGGCTGGGTGACAGAGGGAGACTCTGTCTCAAAAAAAAAAAAAAAAAAATTCTGAGTTCAAAATTAATCTTTACCTCTAACATATCACTTGACAGTAATCAAGATAAGAAACTTACTTACAAATATCTTGTTTTCATCTTAATGGAATGGAAATTGTAATAGTAACTACCACATAAGGCTTTGGGAGAATGAACATAAATATTCTAAACAGTAAAAAAATCTGGCATCACAGTTAATTTCAATGTGAATATATCTTCTTTATTAGAACTGTGACATATTTGAAGAGCACTTTTCTGTGACCATTAGTATAGATAAAATTTAATTCCGGTTGTAGGACCTCCACAACAAGTAGACAATAAAACAATCTTCTTTCCCAATTTCTTCAACTCTTTGAAATCATTTGATGTCTTTCAAGATTAGTGTAATAAGTCAGTTAAAAACTTTGAAGATGAACTCTCGAAAACCCAGTAATAGCATTGAGAGATACAACAGCCCCTCTGGATTGATTTTATTTAACTATTGATTTTAGTCCAACACATTCATTTTATTTTGAATATAATTTTTAAAGAAGCAAATGAGGTAAATCTGTAGATTTCTTTGGGTAGTATGGACAATTTAATAATATTGATTCTTCCAATCCATGAACATGGGACATATTTTCATTAAGTTAAGGATCTTAGAATGAAGAAGTTATTCTAAATTATCCAAATGCCCAATGTAATCACAAAGGACCTTACAAGACTCAGGCAGAGGACGACAAGTACAGAAAAAGAGGGCAATGTGATCGCTGAAGCAAAATACCACACTGCTGGCTCTGAATGTGGAAGAAGGGTTTTTGGGTAAATAAATTTAAGGGCTGGGTGTGGTGGCCTGTGTCTGCAACCCTAGCTACCAAGGAGGCAGATCTGAGAGTCTGAGGATCCCTGAGACAGAGAATTTGAGACCAACCTGGGCAATAAAGTGAGACCCTTTCTCGTACACATGCACACACAGAAGGAATGCTGTTTTAAAAGGTGAAAACACAAGAAAAAGCATTTTGCCCTCTGAACCTCCAGAAAAAGTAAGGCCATGCTGATACCTTGATTTGATTTTTACCCAGTGACATTGATTTTGAAATTTTGACCTCTAGAAATGTAAGGAAATAAATGTATGTTTTAAGCCATCAATTTTGGAGTAATTGATTACAGCAGCCATCAAAAGCTAACACAGGATTAGAACATTTTTCAGTGGAATATTTTAAAATCTCTATTCCAATGCTTTAACAGGTTACCCCTAATCTACT
Organism: Theropithecus gelada; assembly: GCF_003255815.1. NCBI lineage: Eukaryota > Metazoa > Chordata > Mammalia > Primates > Cercopithecidae > Theropithecus > Theropithecus gelada. The sequence goes on along the minus strand of NC_037683.1, from coordinate 52,239,503 downwards.
TTTAGATAGGAGTAGAAAAGTAAGTGTGTTGGACATCCGGATTACTGAGAACTGTAACTATGGCTTAACAAAGTGCTGACAAAGATTTTGGCTCAGGTGACCCTCAGAAAAACAAGGAAACAGCATAATGTGGCGGGAAGATAATTTGGAACTGGAAATATCTGTTTCCAAACATAGGCTCTTATATAGAATAACCATGCTATCTTGGGTGGTCTCTTTGACACATTTGTAAAATGGAATAATATCTATAGTGTCAGATGTTTTATTCTCAGAATTAAAGTAGCTATTATATTATGTGTACAGTGATGGGCAAATGTTACATTTTCAATGATCTATAGCTATATAAGAAGAAAATGGGAAATTTGTTGTTATGTATATTTAAAGATTTGGGAGCCTAGGGTTCAGAGACTAATTGTTTTATGGATATGGAGAGAAGGGCTGGGGCTGGAACCTGATTCCTGGTGAGAATTTCATAAAGTCATCTGCCACTAATTTATGAATCTAAATTTTAACTAAACTTAAGAGGTACATATAAAATTTTTAAAAATATAAATATAAATTTCTTATATTTCAAAAAAGTCTGAAACTTTTAGAAATCAGTATTAATAATTAAAAGAGACTCCAATTGCCAAGGCAAAGGGTTCTTCTCTTCTAGATGAAGAACTGCACGCTAGATCTCAAAGATGGAACCCATAGAGAGAGTAGCCACAGAAACAGGTTTAAATTCTGATTTAATTATTTTTATGGCAGGTCACACCCACACGGCTTTCCTTAATGAAGTATTACAAAATTCTAAGGTGCAACCTAGTTGTTTAAAGTGATTTTTAATTATTCCTTTTTGATTAAAATATACAAGCAAAAAGGTGAGAGTTTTATGAATTTGAGGAGAACAATTTCTGGGGAACTTGCTTATGTTCAAGTTGTTAAGTTGAACTTTATATAGATTTACAGTTCTCTTCGACAGGTTTGGAGGAAAGTAATTCATGCTGTGAACTGTATGGATAAAATTCTGTGCAATGCCAGCTCAGTCTTTTCTTGTGTGCCATCAACCTTCAATATAGAAATAACAATATTTCTTCTGAAAAGGCTTTTAGTTATCGTCTCTTACCATGCAAAATTATATATATGTATGCTTTTCATAAGGTTAAAGTGAAATACAAATATTGTAGTTAATTCCAATGCATTCAGCTTGGGAATGTTTTATTTAGGGAACTTTTCAGTGAATCTAATTTAGCATTATTTAATTTTTATTTTAATTCCTAAAAAGTACATTTTAAAATACCGTATATACACATTGACATTAAGAAACACAATCTCTGTGTTAATGTTACCACTTTACATAATACTGAGTGCTTAGTGATTGTTGAATTAAAATATAATTATATTTTAACACTTTAACGCATGTTTTCTACAATAAGCAATAGACAAGAAATTCATTGCTAGTCAAACTATTCACACAGTCAAACTATATGTATTATGCTTTTGTTTACCACTATATCTGAATGCTGAATGATTTGTAACATTATTCACAAAGGGAAATTAAACACATGGTTGTTAAATAGTGAGACATGAACCACCTTCAAATCATCTCACACTTCTATATTTTTTCATGTAGTTTCATGCAATTGTCAAAAAAAATTTAAATTATTTTGTTATAGTATTAGAATAATATGTATAATTATTTAAAGGAAACAGTTCTATTTTAATTTCCTATTTGTTGTAAATTGAAACTAAAGGATTTTATCCTTTTTACAAAGTAGTTTTAAACATTAGGTTTTGCAGGTAATCCAGCAGTAATTTTCTTTTCAATGCTGGTTATAAATGGGGCCACAGTGAATGCAGTAGTTAAGAGAACTGATTCTGGAATCAGACTCTTGGGGTGCAAATCCATGCTCACACAATTTATAAGTCTAAGTGAGCCTTCCATCTTGGAGAAGTGTGGACATTTTTTAATAGGATTTAACAGGACATGGTCATCAGAGTTTAGCTCATTTTAGAAATAGTTGGTCAAGGACAGTTCTCAGGAAAAAAAAATTTTAATGATATAATAGCCATTGCTTGCAAAGTTTAGATTTGATCACAGGGAATCAGAAGAGTTAGTGACTGAAATAATGTGCATGCATTGGTGGAGAGACAAAGGCAACAACAACAAAATAAATAAATTGGGCTATGTAAAAATTAAAAACTGCATCAAAGGGTTTAGTCAACAGGGTAAAAAGGCAAACTATGGAATGAAAGAAAATATTTGCAAACCATATACCCAATACAAAGTTAATATGTAGAATATATAAAGAACTACAGCACAGCAACAACAAAAGCCATACACTCTAATTCCAAAAAAGATAAATGTGCACGAAGCAAGTAAGAAGATGCCTGACATTACTAATCATTAGGGAAATGTATGTTGAACCCACAGTGAGATACCACCTCACACCCATTAACATGGCCACTATAAAAAAGAGATAAAATATTTTAGTGACAATGTGAGAAATTAGACAATTGGTAGAAATGTAAAATGGTACAGCATCTGTGGAAAACAGTATGATAGTTCTTCAAAAAATTAAAAGTAGATTTGCCATATGATCCAGCAATTCTACTTCTGGGTATATACCCTAAAGAATTGAAAGAAGAGTAATGAAGAGATATTTGTACATCCCTGTTAATGCCCATAGCATTATTCATAATAGCCAAAAGGTGGAAGCCACCTAAGTGTCCATTTATAAGTAAAAGGATAAATAAAATGTGGTATAGACATACAATGGAGTATTAGCCTTAAAAATGAATTCAATTCTAACACTTGCTACAACATGGTTGAACCTTGAGAATATTATATTCAATGAATTTAGTCACAAAAAGACTTATAGAAAGATATGACAAATTGTCAAATTCATGGGGACAAAAGTAGAATGGTAATTGATAGGGGCTGGTAGAAAGGAAAACAAGGAGAACTGTTGTTTAATGGGATTAGAGTTTTAGTTTTGCAAGATGAAAGGAGTTCTGGTGATTGGTTGCAAAACAACACAAATGTACTCAACACTACTGCGCTGTACTTAAAAATTGTTGAGATGGCAAATTTTGTTTTATCTGTCTTTCATCATCATTATTATAAAGAGAGAATATTGGAAATATGGTCTTGTAAAAGTCACAGTGAAAATTCCTTGGAGCATTATGTTTCTCACAGTAATATCAGGCAAGTTATTTAGCTCTCTCTGCTTCCGTTTTCTTATATTTAAAATAGTAACACCTTCTTTGTTGGGAAGATTAATGAGTTTATACATTTAAGATCCTTCAAACAATTCTTGGAACATCATAGCATTATAAAACTGTTCACAATTACTATTTTAATTCAAACTGAATTCCTCTTACCAGTAGATGATAGCAGAAGAGAGCATTGCCCATAGTTGCAAGTACAGTGAAAACCATTAAAAGCTGTATCATCATCCCAATAGTATCAAAAAGTTATATCTTGAAGTAGCCTTTATCAATTTATAGCTTTTTCAAAAATGTAATATGCCTTAGCTTTCAAAATACTTGTCAAAATATACTGAGTAGCACTTTAATTCAACCCCAAAGTTTGTGTTAAACTTTACTCTTTATTTTAAAAGAACTTCTAGGTAATACCATTCAGGACATAGACATGGGCAAGGACTTCATGTCTAAAACACCAAAAGCAATGGCAACAAAAGCCAAAATTGACAAATGGGATCTAATTAAACTAAAGAGCTTCTGCACAGCAAAAGAAACTACCATCAGAGTGAACAGGCAACCTACAGAATGGGAGAACATTTTTGCAATCTACTCATCTGACAAAGGGCTAATATCCAGAACCTATAAAGAACTCAATCAAATTTACAAGAAAAAAACAACCCCATAAAAAAGTGGGCAAAGGATATGAACAGACACTTCTCAAAAGAAAACATTCATACAGCCAGCAGACACATGAAAAAATGCTCATCATCACTCGCCATCAGAGAAATGCAAATCAAAACCACAATGAGATACCATCTCACACCAGTTAGAATGGCAATCATTAAAAAGTCAGGAAACAACAGGTGCTGGAGAGGATGTGGAGAAATAGGAACACTTTTACACTGTTGGTGGGACTGTAAACTAGTTCAACCATTGTGGAAAACAGTGTGGAGATTCCTCCAGGATCTAGAACTAGAAATACCGTTTGACCCAGTCATCCCACTACTGGGGATATACCCAAAGGATTATAAGTCATGCTGCTATAAAGACACATGCACACGTATGTTTATTGTGGCACTATTCACAATAGCAAAGACTTAGAATCAACCCAAATGTCCATCAGTGACAGACTGGATTAAGAATATGTGGCACATATACACCATGGAATACTATGCAGCCATAAAAAAGGATGAGTTTGTGTCCTTTGTAGGGACATGGATGCAGCTGGAAACCATCATTCTCAGCAAACTATCACAAGAACAGAAAACCAAATACTGCATGTTCTCACTCATAGATGAGAATTGAACAATGAGATCACCTGGACACAGGAAGGGGAACATCATACACCGGGTCCTATTGTGGGGAGGCAGGGGGAGGGATAGCATTAGGATATATACCTAATATAAATGACAAGTTAATGGGTGCAGCACACCAACATGGCACAGGTATACATATGTAACAAACCTGCACATTGTGCACATGTACCCTAGAACTTAAAGTATAAAAAAAAAAAAAAAAGAACTTCACAACACAATTTGATTTCTGTTAAATTCACTTAGAAGTCTCCGTGAATATGTTTTGTAAGTTACTTTACCATCATCAGAGAAACAGATAATGCCAATAATATTTTCAGAGAATCCTAGTTTTGAAAATTACTACTGGATGTCATAGAAATTCAGTATATTGTAATCAGCTGCAGAATAATGGGATTATCCAGAGAAAAATCTGTAGCAAACACACGTTAGTAATGGTGGACCTAATTTGTGGGAGGATACTTCTTTGGGCCTTGACATGGCCAAGACTTCTTAAAATGTTGAAAATAGCAGCTGTAAATGACATAAACACATAACAGGCAAAAAATAGCTTTATACCATTTGCAATATGTTAAGAAATGCACATTAAGCTATTTTTAATTCTCTTTTACATTTAGAAGTAATATTACTACTACTACTTTATATATCTTCAGAAACTGTAATTAATACTATTGCTTTTGTATCATAGTGGGGGTTAACATATTTTTCATAAATTTTTTTTATCCAATCTTATTTATAAAAATAAGTTACTTGTTATAATTTTAAAAGAAATTATTTTTGAAAAATAAACATTTACTTTTATCCATCCTATAAAATTCAACATCTTCTCTCATTAAATTTTTTATGGGTCCCTGAGGAGGACTGAATTGGACTGTTTCATCTTCTTTTATTTCCTGTATTTACCCATTGACAGAGGTGCTAATGAGCAACAAATTAGTGCTAAAGATGAGCCTTAGGAGGGAGGAAGCAGAAATAAGACTGGCATAGAAAAATGTATCAACAGGGTAATCTGTTTCTAAACAAAGGATGCTGTTTGCTCCAATGCAATGTCAGAAATTTTGTAATCCAGGTGGAATTATACATACCTAAGATTAGGTAGCCAGAGTCTTACATTTTCCAAGAATGTTGTTAGAGATTGGCCATAATTGAAGTTATCTCTCAAGAGAAAACAGGCTATATCACATTAATAATAGTGATATTATTTGGCATGGAGCATTTTCAAGGAGAGAGACTATCACAGTATTTGCTGTTTAGATATTTAAAAATGTCTCAGATAGCTTTGAACTATTTTCTTTTTGCTGCATTACAATTAGAATATGTAATCAGCATGTAATTTAGGGAATTTTTGCCATTAAGTTATATTTAGTGCTCTAACATCCCATTTCTATGTCTTTATCCTCAATTTTGCATATTGCATGGCACCCTTTTCCATTTCTTCAAAGGATTTAGAATGCTTGTGTTTTTTATTATTCTTCTAATTTGTCCCTTTTCCTGTACAAATTATCAAATCCTATCCAGTAGCATCTCTAACTAGTCACACATTGTTTTTATTTATATATATGTGTGTGTATATACATGTATATATGTATGTATATATGTAGGTAGATATATGTGTATATACGTATATATGTATGTGTATATATATGCCAATATATTGTCACAAATTGGTGTGTGTGTGTGTGTATATAGATATATATGTGTGTGTGTGTGTGTCAATGTATTAAGTTTTCCAGTGGTTTTTACCATATTTCGAATTCTAACATAAAATGTTTATTAAGAAATTTACATTCATAAATGTGCACATAACGGAATTTTTGGACTGGTGCTATTATAGTCTGAATTTTACACCTCTGCCATTCATATGTTGAAGTCCTAATTCCTGGTACCTGAGAATGTGATTGTATTTGGAGGTAGGGTCTTTACAAAGATTATTAAGTTAATATGAGGTAATTAGGGTGTTCCCTAGCCCAATATGACTGTATCCTTATAAGAAGAGGACATTTTATAGACAAATGAGAAAATGGAAGATAATTTGAAGACACAGGGAAAAGACAGCCATCTATAAGCCAAGGAGAAAGGATCTGAAATAGATCCTTCTCTCATAACTAGAAGAAACCAATCCTGCTAACATCTTGATTTCAGACTTCTAGCCTCCATAACTGTGAGAATAAGTTTGTTTTCTAAAACACTCATTTTGTGGTACTCTTTTATTGCAGCCTAGCAAACTTATGCAGGTGTCTACTTTAATATTCCTCAAAACATCACATAGTCACTGCCTATTTATCAGTACAACCAAATGTATTCAAGGGAGCATACATTGTAGTCTTCTCTTTTTGAAGTAAATCAAATGAAAAGGAATTCAATACATACATTTATTCAGTGTCTACTACTTTAAAACTTTGAACAATACCGTAGAAGATACCAAGGCCCTGGTCTCAAGAAACTTAAACCCAATGAGGAAGACAAACTGATATGGTTTGGATATTTGTCCCTTCCAAATTTCATGTTGAAATGTGGTTTCTAATTTTGGAACTGGGGCCTGGTGGGAGGTGATTGTATCATGTGGAAGGATCCCTTGTGAATGTTTTAGTACCTTCCCCTTGGTAATATTTGATTTCTCATTTAGTTACTTCACATGAAATTGTATTGTTCAAAAGAGTTTGGGACCTCCCTCTTTTCCCTCTTGTTTCATATCTTCCCATGTGGCACTGCCTGCTTTCCCTTCACTTTCCACCATGATTCCAGAGGCCCTCACCAGAAGCAGATGCTGAAGCCTTGTTTGCATAGCCTGCAGAACTGTGAGACAATTACAACATTTCTTTACAAATTACTCTTTCTCAGATATTTCCTTACAGTGATGCAAAAATAGACTACACAGAAAGTTGGTACCAGCAGTGGGGTGTTACAATAAAGACACATGAAGATGTGGATGTGGTTTTGGAACTGGGTAACAGGTAGAGGCCGAAGATTTTGGAGAGATCAAAAGAGGATAGAAAGATAAATGAAAGCCTGGAACTTCTTAATTACTGGTTAAATGGCTGTGACTACATTGCTGATAGAGATATGGATAGTGAAGGCCAGGCTGATGGGGTCTCAGATAGAATTGAATTTATTGGGAACTGGAGTATAGGACAAGTGTGTTATGCCCTAGTGAAGAGCCTGGTTTCATTGTGTCCATTTTCTAGGGCTCTGTGGAAGTTTGAACTTAAGAGTGATAACCTAGAATATCTTATGAAAGAAAATTCTAAGCAGCAAAATATTCAAGAAGTGGTATGGTTGCATCTAACCCATGATCAAGAGAAAATAAATGGCTTAAAGTTTGAAATTGTATTTAAAATGGAAGCAAAGCATAAAACTTTGGAAAATTTTCAGCCTGGCCCTGTAACAGAGAAAGAATCCCAGCAGGCTGTGAAGAAAACACTTACTAGAGAGATTAGCATGACTAGAAGGGAATCAAGTGCTAATATCTAAAACAGTGTGGAAAAGGCCTTGGAGATAATTCAAGGCAGCCCGTCCCATCACTGTCCAAGGGCCTAGGAGGAAAAATAGTTTTAGGGGCTAGGCACAGGGTACTACTGACATGCACAGACTCGGGACACTGCTCCCCACATCCTGACCACTCTGGCTGCAGTTGTGGCTCACAGACCCCAGGTACAGCTCAGGCTGCCACTGTGAAAAACAAAAGCTGCCAAACGCCTTTACAGTTTCCATGTAGTGTTAAACCTGCAAGTTCACAGGATGCAAGAGTAAAGGCGGCTTGGTAGCTCCCACCTAGATTCCAGATGGTGTATGGGAAAGCCTGGTAGCCCAGACAGAAGCCTGCAGAGGAGTGAAGCCCCCATATAGAAATTCTACTCAGGTGATGCTGAAGGGAAATGTAGAGTTGGATCTCCAACACAGAGGCCCCACCAGAGTACTGCTTAGTGGAGCTGTGAGAAGGGTGCTGCCACTCTCCAGACCCAAGAATGGCAGAACATTCAGCAACTTAAAACATCAGCATGGAAAAGTCACAGGCACTACATTACAACCCATGAGAGCAACCACAGGAAGAACATCCTGCAAAGTCACAGAGGTGAAGTTGCTCGAGGCCTTGGAAGCCCACCTCTTGCAATAATGTGCCCTGGATGTGTGACATGGAGTCAAAGGAAATTGTTTTGGAGCTTTAGTATTTAATCATTGTCCTATGGTATTTCAGACTTATGTGGAAGCAATTGTCCCTTTCTTTTGCATGCTTTTTCTCTTTTGGAATGGGAATACATACCCAAATGCCTGTACTATCATATCTTGGCAGTAAATAACTTGTTTTTGATCTCACAGGCTTAGAAGTGGAAGGAACTTACCTACAGATGAGAATTTGGACTTGGGTCTTGAAACCTGGGACTTTTGAGTTAATTCTGGAACAAGTTAAGATCTTTGGGAACTATTGCAAAGGCAATGTTGTATATTGAAATGTGAGAAAGGCAAGATATTTGGGGAGTCAAGAATAGCATAATATTGTTTGGATATTTATCTAGTCCAAATCTCATGTTAAAATATAGTTTCCAGTGTTAGAAGTGGGGTCTGGTGGGAGGTGATTGGATTATTGGAGCAGATTCCTCATGAATGGTTTAACACCATCCCCTTGGTGATAACTGAGTTCCCAGTTCATGTGAGACCTGGTTGTTTAAAAGAGTCTGCTACCTCACCCTTCTCTCTTTTGCTCCCTCTCTCACCATGTGACATCGCCTGCTCTCCTTTTACCTTCTGCCATGGCTGTAAGCTTTCTGAGGACCTGAACAGAAACAGATGTTGAAGCCATGCTGTTACAGCCTGCAGCACCATAAGCCAATCAAACCTTTATTAATTACTGCATCACAGTTATTCCTTTATAGTGATGCAGAAATTGACTAACACACAGACATACAAATTATTTTACTAAATATGTGCTCATTTACAGCTACGTAAATGGCTATCAATTTATTGCAAAGCACAATGAAGCTATCTTAGAAGTCCAGTTAGGGTACAAGGATGGGAGAGAAATAAATTACAATGAAATATATTGATACATTTTTTTTCTAGAAGGAGCATTTACGGTGAAACTTGGAACCATATTTCTACCAGCCAAACTGAGTGAAAGGATGTGATAAATGAAAATAAATGGCCTGTGATAAATTTTAAATGTTAGACTATACAGGGTATGTTCAAGAAACAAAATAGGGATAGTCACATGGGGAAAACAATGAGAAAGGATTAAAAATTATAATCAATTTAGAAAAATAATACTAAGGTTAATTTAGAAATAAAGCAGTATGCAGAACAGTGAAGAAAATGCTAAAGAAATAAAGTACTAAACAATAATATTTTATACACAATGAATATTTTCTTAACCTCATTTTAATTGCTTATAAAATCAACTTTATGAAACCTCTCACACATGAAATAAAATTCAAGTAAAAATCATCTACTTCCTTTTTAATGCAGTTACAAGACAAGTCTGGACATTTCCTATATAGAAATTCTGATTCTGCCATAGAATGAAACCAAAAAGAATTTGCGGTAAAATTAGCAAGTTTACGTAACGATAATATTGTTTGCAGAAAATTTTTCTTGTCTTTGTTATTTTTCTGTATATTCTTTCATTGCAGTTTTGGTAGTTATAGTACAGTCTTTTAATTATATTCATCCTAAAATTCACATAATAGAGATACGCATAATTTTGGTAGAGGCTTTCATTTTTGTTGCCTAAATATCAGTATTGTCTCTGGAGGTCTTGATAGTAAAGAAACATATTTAGTTATGGCAAGGCTTTGGCTAAGAATAGTTTTGTCACCTTATGTTTGACATACTATTATGCTGAGCATTATGCAAAGCAATGTTATATAGAATCTATTTGTTCAGATAGGTAGTTACTAAATCACGAGGTCAAGAAAATTATGGCATTTCAGCCAGACTATAATACAGACTTCTTACACCTCTGTTTAGAAAATAGACTTGACTTATTCCTGACCTAATGAATCAGATTTTTAATGTCTCTTTTTCATTATGGAATTATTTCTTGAATAAATGAGGGCAAATGGAGTGACTTATTTCCTATTTCATTCAAAAAATGGTACAAGTTCAAGTGGTTTATGTGATTGGAAAAAGAAAAACCTCACTAAATTTAATTAGAGTCACTCCCATACTTTCTCATTTTCTTTTAATACAAGTATTTATCTTACTAAAGAGCTTAATAGGAATATAAATGTCAATAAGTAAATGAAACCACAGCCAAATAGATAATGGAGAAATGTGTCTCCAGGCAGAAAAATAAGCCCTGGGTCAAAAATTGTAACTTTTTCAATAAGAAGATGTAGTTTCAAGATTTTCTTTGAAAAATTGACTCATATTGTTTAAGTGAGGCATGTAGCTTTTGAATGCTAAGATTGTTTCAAAAATGAAAATTTAAAACTTTACACTTGATAAATTCATAGTATAATAGCATGAGGAGCCCTTCAGACCAGCTCCCCAGTGAAATGGTAAAAACAGTGTGTTTCTTTTTTAACAAATACAACAATTTCAAAGCTCTGGAGATTATTCTAATGGGAAGATAACAAATTTTTAAAAATTATTCAAGAAAGTTTGTGAAAATTAGGTAACAAATGGGAAAATGTGTAGTATTCAAACCAAGAATGTGTTCTTCCTTTACCTCTCCAGTCTAAGACAAAACCTCCAGGCTAATGCAGCCAAGAACATACAGTTTCATCTCCTGCCAGCTCCAAGTCAAAAGAATTTCCTCCCCGGAGGAACAATACATCAGCATTTCTCAACTTGTCCTCTGCTACTTATTGCCATGGCTAAGTTCTGGGTAAATGTGGTTGAGACATGAGACTTCTTCCTTTGGCCCAGATTTCACTTATGAAATGGAGACTTTATACATGGCACCATGAAAATAACTGATTCCCAAGTACCCTTGCCCTGGCTTATAAGTTAGTGGTTTCTTGCCAGGAGAGACAAACCAAGAAGACCCCAGGCTACTTTCCATCTGCTCCCTTAATTCTTAGCATCAAAAGTGACAGCATCACTCAAAGAAAAGTGTGTTCTTGTTTCCATGTCTAGGTCCACAGCCAATGCACTGAGATATTTTCTGAAATGGAAACATAACATAAGTAGTTTCATATTTCTTTGCAATAGGACCTGGAGAAGTCCAAGCCTAAGGGTGCTCCCTAGAACAGTGGAGGTTGAGCCGAAAGGCAATTAAGAGATTTCCACACTTTATGCCTAATGAAGATTCAGGATAAATTGTAGGGTGGCCAATTTGCAAGAGAGAGCCAAAAAAAAAAAAAAAAAAAAAAATGAAAAGCAGCAGCAGGAGGAGGAGGAGGGGATGGGGAGAGGGAAGGGATGTGGAGGGGGAGGGGGAGGGGGAGCAGAGAGGGTGGGGAGGGGAGAGGGAGGGGAGGGGGAGAGGAAAAGAGAGGGGAGAGGGAGAGGAAGAGGGAGGGGGAGGGGATGGGAGACGGAGGAGGAGGGGATGGGAGAGGGAGGGGGAGGGAGAGGGGGAGGGGGTAATGAGGAGGGGGAGAGGGAGGGGAGAGGGAGGGAGAGGGAGTAGTAACAATTGCTATAATATATAATATAAAATGTCCACTTTCAGCAAAATAAAAAAAAAAGACAAGAAATAAAGTATAACACAAGCACTGCACTGGGGAAAAAAGAACACAGGTCATATACACTGCTTTTGAAAGAGAACACAAGTAAGATTTGACAGATACATAAGTAAAATAACAATTTTATGAGGAAAATAAAATAAAAATACTTATAAGTAACTATTATGAATATTTTCAAAGAATTCAAAGAAAGCATGAGAGAAGCAAAGGAAGGTATGGTGTTGATGTTACATAAAATAGAGAATATTACTAGTAAGATATAAATTAGAAGGAAAAATGAATGAAAATTTTGTAGTTAAAAATCACAATAACTAAAATGAGAAATTCACAGGAGAGATGCTATGGTAGATTTTAATTGATAGAAAACAGATTTAACAAACTTGAATATAGACCTATAGATATGCAATCTGAAAAACAGAGAGAAAGGAATGAAGAAAAATAGAATTTCAGAGAAATCTTTGACAATATTAATGCACCAATATATGTGTAATAGGAGTACTAGGAGAAAGTAGGAAAAAAAGCAGAAAAAAAAATTTTAAGAAATAACTACTCATGACTTTCCAAATTTAATTGAAAAGCGATATTGTATGTATCCAGAAAGCTTAATGAGCTCCAAAAAGGAAAAAATATCAAATGGATCCACCGACACACAGCATAGTAAATATGCCAAGAGTCAAAGACAAGCAGGAACTCTTGAAAGCACCTAGAAATAAATCACTTGTCATGAAAACCTCAGTAAGAACAACAGCTAACTTATCAACAGAAACAATGGAAGTCAGAAGGCAGAGGACTAATCTATTCAACCGATAAAATAAAAATTGTCAACTGGCAAGTCTTTATTTAAAAAATGAAGATAAAACTAAGACATTTTCAGATAAACAAAAACTAGTGATTTTTTTTTGGAGGGAGGGGCATACCCACCTTATAAGTAATATTAAAGGAAGCTGTTTAGATGAAAAGTGACCCCACATGCTAATTCAATTCCACGCAAAAATATAAAGAGGAACAGTAATGTTAATTATGTAATTATAAAATAAAATATAAATGAAAATTCTTCTTTAACTGATTTTAAAAGAAATTACATAAAATTATATGTCCATAATATATTGTCAGGCTTATAACATATCAAGCTGCAACTTTTACTAATATTTGCCACTAGCAACACAAACAAAAGAGGTCAGTGGGAGAAAAGCTGTATCAGACTGAGAAAATGTTTAGAGAGAAATATATATAGCAATAATACCATAAAAGGAAGACAAATGAATAGAAATATACAGGAATAATATTTGTATATATCACTGAGATTAAGCTAGTATAAACTTGAAGGTGATTTTGGAATATATACATAAGCATATATATAAAACCAAAAGCTTATTCTTTGAGAAGATCAACAAATGGACACACTTTTAGCTAGATTGACCAATCTCGCTTATAAATAAATAAATATATGTATATGTGTACACACACACACCCCGTTCTGGAACAACTAAAAAAACCCTCAAACCTTTACATAAAGTAAAATATATTAAAGTAAAATGCCTCATAAAATAATATTTGCCTGGGCACGGTGGCTCATGCCTATCATACTAGCACTTTGGGAGGCTGAGGCGGGTGGATTGCCTGGGGTCAGGCAATCATCCTGGCCAACATAGCAAAACCCCATCTCTACTAAAAATACCAAAAATTAGCTGGGTGTGGTGGCAGGCACTTGTAATCCCAGCTACTAGGGAGGCTGATACAGGAGAATCGCTTGAACCCAGGAGGTGGAGGTTGCAGTGAGCCATCAGATCATGCTACTGCACTCTAGCCTGGGCAACAAGAGGGAAACTCCACCTCAAATAATAATAATAATGATATTCACCCAATTAAGAATATTTTTAGAGAAAAGAAAATATAGGCCAGGTGTGGTGGCTCACACCTGTAATCCCAGCACTTTGGGAGGCTGAGGTGGGTGAATCATGAGGTCAAGAGTTGAAGATCAGCCTGGCTAAGATGGTGAAACCCCATCTCTACTAAAAATGCAAAAATTAGATGGGTGTGGTGGTGCACACCTGTAATCCCAGCTACTCAGGAGGCTGAGGCAGAAGAATTGCTTGAATCTGGGAAGCGGACGGAGGTTTCAGTGACCTGAGATCATGCCACTGCACTCCAGCCTGGGTGACAGAGCAAGACTCTGTCTTAAAAAAAAAAAAAAAAGTATAAAGAAAAAAATACATGAGACACATAAGCAAAAATTAAATTAAAAGACACAAATCCAACATTATTTATACTCACATTAAACATAAATGAATAAAAAATGTAATCAAAAGGCAGCTATTGTAAGACTGGATTTAAAATTCTGACTGCATACTATATACAGCTCCTTGATTTAAAATATAAATTTATTGAAAATAAAAAGATGAATAAAGATATATTATATAAGCAGCAACCACAGAATTAGTGGCTATAATAATTCTAGGCAGATAATGAAACAAAATATGTTATTGAGTTAATAACTTTTTTTTTTTTTTGAGACAGAGTTTCTGTCTTGTTGCCCAGGCTGGAGTGCCATGGCACCATTTCAGCTCACTGAAACCTCCGCCTTCCAGGTTCAAGTGATTCTCCTGTCTCAGCCTCCTAAGGAACTGGGATTACAGTACCTGCCACAATGCCCAGCTAATTTTCTGGGGTTTCACCTTGTTGGCCAGGCTAGTCTTGAACTGCTGACCTCTCAGGTGATCCACCCACCTTGGCCTCTCAAAGTGATGGGATTACAGCTGTGAGCCACCACGCCTGGCCCATATTTTTTATTATTATAAAATGATATATAATTTTATCATTATACGATTTTATCATTCTATAATTTTATATTAAGAGAAACACTTTATAATGATAAAAACATGTAATGATAAAATGTGAGTTCATCAAGAAGATACAATAGTTATATATGTATCAATAGTAACAGAGCACCAATTTACATGAAAAAAATCTGATGAAAGTAGAAAAAGACAAGCTGAAAAAATGGTTGCATACATCACTGCACCACTTTCTGTAATGGATAGAACAATTAAACAAAAAATAAAGGAAATAAATGATTTAGCACTATAAGCCAACTAGACCTGGAAGACATCTACAAAACACATCACAATAATAGAAGGTACACTTTCCTCAAGTGCACATAGAACACCTCCATGATAGACCATAGCTTAGACCATATCCTGGCCATAAAGCAAATGTTAATAAATGTAAAAAGAGAGAAATAATGTGAAATATCTTTTGTGATTGCAATGGAATAAATTTAGAAATCAATCAAGGAAAAAATTAGGAAATTCACAAATGTGGATATTGAAAAGTATTTAGAAATGTTTAACTACTGGGTCAAAGAAATCAAAAGAGAAATCAGAAAATACTTTGAAATGAATGAAAATGAAGAAAAAGCATAACAATATTTAATGGGGGTACAGACAGAGTAGTCCTTATTGGGGGACTTATAGCTGTACATGGATATATCAAGAAGAGAAATTTCTAATCCATAACCCAGCCTTCCACTCTGAGACACTGAACAAAAGAGCAGAGTAAGCCTAAATCAAGCATGCTAAAGGAAGTAATAACAATTAGAGCTAAGATTCATGAGAGAATAGAAAAATAATACACAAAATCAATGGGTCCAAAATCTTATTTTTTGAGAAGATGAACAAATGGACAAACTTTTAGTTAGATTGTTCAAGAAAAAAAGTGAATAGAAACAGAAATAAAAGAGGTTTTTCTATTAATCATGCAGAAATAAAATATCAGGAAGGAATACTATAAACAATTGTATGCCAATTATATAACATAGATGAAATTGACAATTTTTAAAGAAAGATACTGATTACTAAAACTGACTCAACAGAAATAAAAAATTAAATAGGACATACAACAAGTTAATTAATATTAGTAACAATAATAATAAATCTATTCATAAAGAAAAAGCCCAACCCAGGAGCCTTCATTACTATATTCTCCCAGAAATTATAAAAAGTCGTTTTACCAACTCTTGACAAACTCTTTCAATAAGTAAAAGAGAAAATACTATTTCTCAACTCAATTAGGTCATCGTTAATCTGAAACCAAAACCAGACAAAGACATCACAATAAATGAAAACTACAGACCAATATCTTTTACGAATATGTATTCAAACTCTTACCAAAATAGTGACCAAATTTATAAGGCAGTCCTTCATAAAAAGCAGGCTGGAACACTCAGGCATAATCTAGGCAACAGTCTTTAGTTATTAAATCAAACACTATTCTATGTCTTGCTGTAAAGACATTTTATAGATATAGTTTAAGTCCATAATCTGCTGACTTTAAGTAGGTAAAATCATCTCAGATAGATAATCTGGGTGTTCTTGAATCAAAGAGCTGAGAAGCTTTAAGAACAGAACTGAGGCTTCCCTTAAAAAGAAGAAATTCTGCCTGTGAAATACGGATTCAACCTGCACATGAAAGATTTGACCTGCTCTTCCTGGCAACCTGCCCCATGGACTTCAGACCTTCTTAGCCAGCTCCCACAATTGCACACATTAATGCCTTGCAATTACTCTGTAAACAAATGTCTTCTACTGGCTCTGTTTCTCTGGTTGTACCTTGACAGATAGAATTAGATTTAGATTATTTTTGTTTTCACAAACTACCATGAATCAAATTAGATGACATCTGTTTCCAGTAACCAGCATCATACCTGAATTTGAATAATAGTTTAGTTTTTAAGACAAGAAATACGTATCTATAAAAAGTCAGTTCAGAGAGACCTGGAGTAAAGTGGCAGAGTGAGACTCTCCAAAATCATCCACTGACAGAATCATCAATTTGAACAACTATCCATGCATGAGAAAACCTTCACAAGAGCTAAGGAAACAAGATGTGAGTTCACAGTACCTGGTTTAAACATAATAATGAGTGAAGATTCATTGAAGAAGTTCTACATTATCCATGTCACCCTTGCCTCAACCCCAGGCAGCACAGCACAGATAGACACCAGCTGATTGTGGAGAAGGAAATAAAATAAACCAGGACTTTGCCTTGGAATCACTAGAGGCCCCACTGCTGTAAAACCGAGTGCTGGGCAGATCCCCAGGCCAGCACCAGTGGGCAGAGCCTCTGGACAAGTGCCAGTGCCAGATAGGAACCTGTGGCCATGTCAAGAGAGAATCAAGATCTAATCCACATCATCACTGGCTGACTACAGTGGCCTTGAACACTGAACAAACCTCAGTGGCAGGCAGGCCACAGTGGTCATGGCCTTAGGTATACTCCAATGCTGTGATGGTCTCAGAGATCATGGACTTTAAATGAGACCCAGCACTATGTCAGCCTCAGCAGTTACAGTATTCCTGCTACAGAGGTCCTAGGCTTAGGGGGCTCCCTAGTGCTTCAACAACTTAAAGACCTCGCAGTCACCTAACTTCACTTGCCTTGAATCTATGGAGAGCACTGCTGCTAAAGGAGCCTCCCAAAGAAAGCCAGGCTGTGAAAACTTGATTAGATACCAATATCAATGCACAGACTTTGATACACAGCCACAGGGATTAAGATCAAGTAGGGAAATAAGACATCACAAATGGACAAAATAATGTGACAGTGACTGATCCTAAAGAGATGGTGATGTAGGCACCACCTGAAAAAAAATTCATAAGAACTGTTTTATGGAAACTATGCAAACATGAACAAAATAAAAAGAATTAATAAATTTATCAAGGAAATTTTACAGAGATTAAAATATTTTTTAAAAAAAATAACAAATTTTAAAGCTAAAGAATTCATGAACAAAATAAAAAAATGAATGGAAAGCATCAACAGCACAATTGATCAAGCAGAGAAAATAATTTGTGAACTTGAAGACAGGTTAATTGAAAATATACATTCAGAGAAGAAAAAATAAAAAGGAATAAAGAAAGCTTATGGCATTTATGTAATAACACTAACAAGGGCAAATGTATGGGTTATTGATGATCAAGAGGAAGAAGAGATCAAAGCATAGGAAGCTTATTTAAAGAAAAAACAAAAACCTTTCAAACCCGGCCAAAGATGTAAATTCCAGGTACAAGAAGGTCAAAGGTTTTCAAGCAGATTCAATCCAAATAAAAATTTCCCCTTAATGTGTAATAATCAAAATGTCAAAGATTGAAGACAAAGAATCCTGAAAACAGTAAGAGAAAGGAAGCAAATATGCCTAACAGCAGACTTCTCAGCAGAAACCTTATTGGCCAGGAAAGAGTGAGATAGTATATTCAAAATGCTGAAAAAACAAAAACAAAAACAAAAACAAAAACAAAACCAGCTAGTCAGGAATATTATACCCAGCAAGCTGCCCTTCAGAAATGAAGGAGAGATAAAGACTTTCCTGGATAATCAAAAGCCAAGGGAGTTAATCATCACTAGTCATATCTTACAATAAATGCTGAAGAAAGTTATTCAAGATTAAAGACTACCAAGAAACACAGAAACATCTGAGGGAATATAATTCACTGGTACTCTAGACAAAATGGGCCTTACAGGCAATCCAGCAGCTACCAAGTACAAATTCTTCTCAATTCCACATGGACCGTTGTGCAGGATAGATTATATGTTAGGACTCAAATTAAGTCTCAGCAAATTTAAGACGATTGAAATCATATCATGTATCTCTTCTGACTGCAATGATATAAAATAGGAAATCAATAACAAGAGGAACTCGGAAACATTACATTACATGGAAAACAAACAACATGCTCCTAAACAACCCATTTGTGAATGAAGAAATCAAAAGGGAAATTTAAAAATTATGGCAAGTGATCATAAAACTACAACATACCAAAAATAACAAATAACCTGATTTTAAAAATTGGCTCAAGACCTGAATAGACCATTCTCAAAAGAAGACATACAAATGGCAAACAGGTAAACAAAAAGCTAAACATCACTAATAAGGAAATACAAACCAAGACCCCAGTTAGGTATCACCTCATTCAAGTTAGAATGGCCATTATTAAAAGACAAAAGATAGCAAGTATTGTCATGGATATGGGAAAAATAGAATCCTTGTACACTGTTTTGGGAATGTAAATTAGTACCCCCATTATTGAAAACAGCATGGAGCTTCCTCAAAAAAATTAAAAATAGAATGACCACATGATTCAGCAATCTCACTACGGGATATATAGCCAAAGGAAAGGAATTGATATATCAAAGAGATATCTGCACTCTAATGTTTATTGAAGCATTATTCACACTAGTCAATGTGTGAAATCAACCTCAGTGTCCATCAATGGAGGAATCAATAAAGAAAATATGGGATATATACACAATCGAAACTTTTTCAGCTATAAAAATTAATTAAGTCCTGCTATTTGCAGCAATTTGGATCAACCTGAAGGACATTATGTTAAGTGAAATAAGCCAAGCATAGAAAGACAAATATTGCATTATCTCAGTGATATGTGTAATCTAAAAAGTTGATCACATAAAAACAGAGGAACGGAGGTTACTAGAGGCTTGCGTGGTTAGGTGGAGGAAGATAAATGAAAGATGTTGGTCAAAGGATACATAATTACAGTTAGGAATAATTTCAAGAGATCTATTATACAGCAAGGTAACTATAGTTAATGATCATAGATTGTATTCATGAAAAATATAAAAAGCATAGATGTTATGTGCTTTTAAAACAAAAGTGATAATTGTATGAGATAATGCATTTGTTATTTAGCTAGATTTAAGCATTTGATAATGTATGTCTTTCAAAACATTACATCATAAATGACCAAAACATACAATGCTGTCAATTTTAAAAACAGTCAGCCAGGTGAGGTGGCTCACACCCATAATCCCAGCACTTTGGGAGGCCGAGACGGGCAGATCATGAGGTCAGGAGTTCAAGACCAGCCTGGCCAAGATGGCGAAACCCCATCTCTACTAAAAATACAAAAATTAGCCAGGTGTGGTGGCACATGCCTGTAGCCACAGCTCCTCAGGAGGCAGTGACAGGAGGATCACCTGAACCCAGGAGGCGGAGGTAGTAGTGAACCGAGACTGTGCCATTGCACTCCAGCCAGGGTGATAGAGCAAGACTCTGTCTCAAAAAAATAAAATAAACCAGTAAATATCTAATTAGTATTAGCTATAAAGTGACAAACCAGCATCTGAATGGTTTTGTTTGGTCATGAAAAGTATTCATTTAAAACCCTGTGTTTTAAATGTAGCAAAGTGTCTATATTTTTAACTTATATAGATTTATTTCAAGTGAGAGAATTAGTCACACAATAAGATCAATCGTAATAATTCAACATAAGGGATCTAGAGGTTCTTTAAGGTGATCTTTATAAGACAATTTTAGATTGATCATTTTTAAGTGAGGAAACATTTAGATCCAATTTGATTTCATAGTCTTAATGAAGAAAACTAAATCACCTTTCCAACTATTAACTTAATTCAATGCCTGGGGCAGTCAATACTTCTCGATGGACTATGACTGAAACAGAACAGCAAAAAATATGCCCATTTTGTTTTTAGTAGGATAAATTTTATTTTATTTGTAATGAGCTAAATTTAGAGAAATACCATTAGGTCCACAACTTTAAATGGTAAAATTATGATTCTTGTCCTTTAAGCTCTATTTTTTATATGCAGCTAGATTAAAAATACAATTTTGACAAAGTTTGGAAAACAGCAGTAATGAGAAATAATGTTTAGTTAGTTTAATCAAAAAACATACTTCTAAGATGGTACAGACTGTAGTTATTTGTTGGAGAATTCTGATGATGCCAAGTGAGTTTCTCTTAGCAAAGATATACAAAATGTTCGAATTTTATATAATGAAAATTATGCCAATACATAATTTTAGATAAAAAAATTAACAGTCAGAAGCCTTCTAGTTCCATCCATGGCACAGTAACTGGTACTAACTTGCTTTCCCAGGAAAAAAACTATAATACTAACCAAAATATATGCAGAAACTGTTTTCAGGCAATGAGCAATGGATAGAATAGGACTATAATTATTGCAAAAAGGAAAACACAGAAGTTAAGCCCCATGCAAATTACCTTACACTTCTTTATGGGAATGCTTGTATAATATGAGTTAAGGAGAACCATAGCTGAGCTTCAGAGGCAGAAATTAAGAGTTCTTTCTCACGAAAATGAAAAGGTTCCAGAGATAAGAGTGCATGATGGTATATAGAATTTGCATGGAAATTTATAAAGGTTACTAGAGTGAAGGCTGTTTTACTCAAGTGTAGGCAAAAACTTCATGACATGTAATATACATCATCTGCTTCTGGGCTGTGAACTGACTGGTGACACCAGAAATTACGCCTTATGGGGACATACTCAAGTTCTAGCCCCGTGGTAGTGGAGAGCCCTCGCTGAGCACCCAGTGCATTCAAACGAAACCCCAAAATAAAGACATTTCTAATAGAATGGAGCACACCCTACAGCAAGAATAAGGAAATCTGAAGATTCTCAGTGACTTGTGTGTTAGTATCACGTTTAATACATGTACAATTTGATTCCAAGATGACTATGATAGAGAATAGGGCAAAGTAATGATTGAGAAAATACATACACAATGAGATAAAAAGTTTTAGTTTATTCAACATTTAGCTGTTTTTCACTGCATGGGCTGTTCAGAATGTCTCATCTGTCATACTGCCACAAGTAGAAATTCAATAGATTAATTTTTGAACTGATGTTAATTTGTTTCAACATTTTGTATACCTGTTCACTCCTACCCTTCAGATTATGACACACAGTATTGAAATTTAAAAGAATTAGGGCACTTTCTTTATATGTCAACAGAGGACATAGTAGATGCTTGATGAATCAAATTTCTTTGGGCAGTAAGTGGTATTGCTTAGTATTTTTTCCAGTGGTATAATGGTGGGACTAATTAGTGTTATATGACTTGCTATGGATGACCCATGCACAATAATGATATTTATGATGCAAAGGAAATCTATTTGAATTGCTTTTCCAGTAGAAATCAAAGGCAGTTTAGTGTTATGACAAACAAATTACTATAAAGGTTGAAAGTACTGTTATCTTGCTGTTTCCATTCACATAATATTGGCTGTAATGCAGTGTAACTCTAGACAATTTCCCCTATTTTTAATGCAATAATATTAGTAAAATATACACTATGTATAATTGAATTTAGTTTTACCTGTCACAGTATCACTTGCAAAGAATTAACAAAATCAGCAGACCTGAAGTATATTTTGGCTCTAGTCATTTTCAACAATATATTTTTTTTCTCCCTTCCTTCTTTACTGAATGTCTAAGACAGTTGTTAGTTTCAGACTATGTTCTGATCATAGTTTCCTGGAGACATGCTAAGAGTATTTAATACTAAAAGAATGACTATGCAGAGGATGTGGAGAAATAGGAACATTTTTACACTGTTGATTGGATTGTAAACTAGTTCAACCATTGTGGAAAACAGTATGGCGATTCATCCAGGATCTAGAACTAGAAATACCATATGACCCAGCCATCCCATTACTGGTTATATACCCAAAGGATTATAAATCATGCTGCTATAAAGACATATGCACATGTATGTTTATTGCGGCACTGTTCACAATAGCAAAGATGTGGAATCAACCCAAATGTCCATCAGTGACAGACTGGATCAAGAAAATGTGGCACATATACACCATGGAATACTATGCAGCCATAAAAAAGGATGAGTTCGGGTCCTTTGTAGGGATATGGATGCAGCTGGAAACCATCATTCTCAGCAAACTATCACAAGAACAGAAAACCAAACACCGCATGTTCTCACTCATAGGTGGGAATTGAACAATGAGATCATTTGGGCTTGGGAAGGGGAACATCACACACCGGGACCTATTATGGGGAGGGGGGAGGGGGGAGGGATTGCATTGGGAGTTATACCTGATGTAAATGACGAGTTGATGGGTGCTGACGAGTTGATGGGTGCAGCACGCCAACATGGCACAAGTATACATATGTAACAAACCTGCACATTGTGCACATGTACCCTAGAACTTAAAGTATATATTAAAAAGAAAAACCCCACAACACACCAATATTATATAAACTCTTGCAGAGAATGGAAAGGGAGAGACCAGTGTAACTTTGACATCAAGACCTGACAAGGACATGAACTAACTTGCAGATTAGTCTCCTTCCTGAACAAACACACAAAAACTGTAAATACAGTATTAGCAAAGAGAATTCAACAATCTTAAAAGGGTAAATACATCACATAAAAGTGGAATACATTTCAAGCGTACCAGAGTGGTTTATGATTTGCAAAACAGAAAATCTAATTCATCACGTTAACACAAAAAGGAAGAAAAATTGAATGATTATATTGATAAATTTAGTAACAGCACTTGATAAAATCAGAAAGCATTCATAATAAGAACCACAACTCTTGGCAAAGTACATATGGAAGAAAAGTTTCTTGATATAACAAAGAATTATCAGAGGCATCATATTTTATAGTAAAATGTTGAGATTTTGTGCTGAGTTGTGCTGGGTATTCAGCACAATGCAAAATGGCAAATAAAAGAAGACAAAGGAATAAGGATTAGAAATAAAGAATCTAAGCTGTCATTATTCTCAGAAAATAGAATTGTGAAATAAAAAATTTTGAAGACTAAAAAATAAAAGAATGATTATGCACGTTGACTCATTCACTTTGAGAAGATAAAACAACTGAAACGTTAATTTTATGCTAATAATAAAAGACACCTGATATGGCATGGAATGAAATGCAATCTGCCTATATTTTCTAAAATAAGACACAGTGTTCAAAAATATTCTTTACCAACAGCAGAAACTTCAAACTACACCTTTACATGATCAGAACATGCATTCACTTAGCTTTTACAGGCATTTCAATAAAACATTTTAAAAGCACAAAATTAATGGGTTATATTTCAATTTGTTATTGATTTTATAACTACTTTAAACATTGAGGTGGCATATGGCAACATATTGTACAATATGACTCTAAATGTAGATTTAGAAATTTTTAAAATAGAGATTAAGTTAAAAATAAACAAGGCAAAAGCCCAGATTAATATGTTCATTAAAATTTGAAATTATAATCAACTCTGAGTTTGATAGGTTCCAAGAAAAAGGAAGGTAAGGAGAGAGATTCTAAAGTGGCATGACTTCTAAATATAAACATGACTGTTATTTGGTGGAGGAACATGTTACTAGATTTTAATTTGAAAATGAATTTTCAAGTACCAAACACCTAGGTGATTCCCGATAAAAATCTAAGGGAATCATAATAAAATATCATTCAATGAAGGCAATTCTCTAAGGAAAAACAAAGTACATTTTGTTAAAGCCTATCTAATGGACATGCCTGTAAAATTTTCAACCTTGAACAGTCCTGTAAAATTTTGGAGATTATCTGAGTTGCTGATTGAAGGAAAATTATTCTGGACATCAGATGTCAAGGGAACAAGATGATGATTTTATTAGGATAATTTAAGCCTTTGATTTGTAGTCTCATCTTGGAGCTCTGGGCCAGAGGCAAGCCTGGACATTTTCTTAAGAATACAATCTAGGTTTGTCCAAGGGTCCAAATAAGCATTAAATGTGAACAAAATCATAGCTTCCTGTGTCATAGTACATGAATGAGCATTATTTTAATTTGGGGAAAAATAAAGTGGAAGTAGCTTATTTTACTATAAGTGAAGTACAAAATAATTACTGAGGAATATCTAATTTGAGTAGGGCCTGAATCCTCAGCTTTTCCGATAAACTGAACTATTCCATTTAGGATACTTGTTATTTTCATCATTTTTTTTTACATTTTATTGTATTTATATTTTCTGTATTATTATTATCTAAAAACAGTTACTTCCTTAGACTATCACCATTTTGTAATAAGATCATAATTTTTATTTGATGGGTCCATAGGTTTTATATTAACTACGCCTAAAGTATAATTAACTTATTAAAATAAAATTTGAAGTGATGAGAGCATAGGCTATAGATTAGTTTCACATGAATTAAGATTAGTGTTTGTTTTTCAAAAATTCTGTAGTTGCCCACACTGGTTTTTTAGTAGCTTTTTAGTTTTTGAATGTCAAAGTAGCTAAATGTCAAACTAAAACCCGTCTGCTATACATAAAAGAATAACTTTGGAAAAATTCAGTTTTTGAAAATTCTTACATTAGTCTCGCCAATTTTTAAAATTAATTAGTAATAAACCATTTGTTTCTAGTTATGTCACCAAAACTAAAATGTTATATTGAAAAAAATTAAATGAGAATAAAAGTAAATGTAGAAGTATAGTTTTAAAAATATAGATTATATTTTCAGTCTATCTTAAATCTTGGAAACAATTACTGAGGTATTTCAAAAAAATATTGACACACATTTTAAGAGAGGATTTAAAGGACATGGAGATAGTGGGTTTTTACTTTATGGTAATAATTTAGATAAATTATATTAAATTTGCAAACCAGATCTTAAGCCAGAGACTTTTCTAAAATTTTAAAACACATGAAAAAATTTTCTAGGATAATAATATAAATGAGAAAGCTTTTGCAATAATCAATAGGAAAACATGCCTTCATAATTTCCCTTATGTAGAATGTTGTTTGCTGATCGGTCTTTATAGTCGTCACTGATGGCTTATCTCAGGGCCTCTTATAAAGATATGGATTGAATTTTACATTTTCATGGTACAGGGAAAGATGTTGTGTTTCTAAAATAATTTAAACTCAAATCACTTAATCCATATTTTCCTTAGAGTATTTTTTGAGCAACCACTACATTCCAGGCTATATTCTAGGCATAATGGATAGATAAATAAGTAACTTAAACATTGTCCATTCTCATAGATTCTGTATTTTTGTGGGTCAGATAGTAAACAGATAAACCAGCAGGTAAATATTTACACCTTAGTGAAAAAATAAGGCAAGGTAAAGGACCAGAGAGTAAGAGGAATGTTTGTTAGGTCGGGAAAATTCTGTATGTTAGTTTTCCAACTTTTTAAAAGTCTTATTTATTAATTTATATATATATACACACTTTTTGTTTTTGTTATTGTTTTATCTTTATGCACATTCATTCTTCAAGATTCTAGCCAGGTTAGAGAGATTCTGGCCTCCAATGTTTGAACAACCTAGTGAGAAAGATCTCTGGAAAAATAAAAGCAATTTCTTCCAGAATACAGCTGAACTCATATTCATCATAGCTCTATTCACAATAGCAAAGAAATAGAATCAACCCGGGAGCTCATAAAAAGTGGATTGAATAAAGAAAATCTGGTAAGTGGATTGAATAAAGAAAACCTGGTACATATACACCGTGGGATATTATGCACTCCTGAAAAAATGAAATCATGTTTTGCAGCAATAAAGATGCAGCCGGAGGCCCTTATCCTAAGTGAATTAATGCAGGAACAGTTAAAAAAAATTACTGCAGGTTTTTACTTATAAGGGGAAACTAAGCATTGGGTACCTGCAGATATAAAGATGGCAACCATAGACACTGGGGACTACTGGGGTGATGGGAGGAATAGAGGCAAGTGTTGAAAAAACTGTTGGGTACTGTGCTCACTGCCTTGGTGATGGGATCAATCATACTCCAAACTTCAGCATCATGTAATATACCCATGTAACAACCCTGCACCTGTACCCCTTGAATCTAAAATAAAATTTGAAAATATTTTCTTAAAAATCAGAATACAGCTAATGTGGACATCATAACCTCTGCTAATCTGGAAAGAAACTGAAGGCAGACCCAGTCACAGTTTTATTGAGGTTCAAAATAAATTGAGGACCAGATTCTAGATCTGCATCTTAAGGATAAAGAACCACTAATAAGATTAACTATTGAAAATACAGTAGTTCTGATTTCTTGACAGAAGAATATGTAAAATTTTTATAAATTTTTCCCTCAAGCTGCCATTTAAATAAATTGTGTTGTACTTAGAGAAGATTGGCCAGTTTTCCCATTTTATATGGATCTTTTTTGCTATAATAGACCATTCAGAAGTAAATTTAGCAATTTCATAAGTGCTGTGGTTAAAACTTATGAGTTTATTTAAAGGAATTATTTAATATTGTTTAAGTTATTTTATATTTTTACAATTACTCAAATAGTTGTATTGGACAATAAAGTTCAATTTCATTGCAAAAATATTTTTGTACAAATAAATGAGATATAGTTATCAAAAGTTAGATGATTTGTCACTGGCCTTTAGGGAAATTTGTCATATGTTTTCAAAAGCAGAAATTTAATCATTAGACATGCCAGTGCAGACATAACATAATTTGGTTTAGAATTGAGAAAAATGTGTTCTGGTTATGTATTGTGAACATTTAATTATTATCTCACATAAATATTCGTTTACTGAAAAAATTATTTGGTGAGTAAAATGTGCTGGATGTGCTTTATCCACCTGCTCAGAATACAGGAAGGATCAGAGCAAACAAAATTCCTTCACCCATGGAACACACTTTCTGGAATTTACCAGAGATCAACATAAGCGGTTCAGCCTCACTACACAAAGTTCCTCCATTTGATGGCTAAAAACAAATGATCCAAACTCTTAAGCATAGGAAGAAATAATTTCCTAAAGTCAAAATATCATGCAGACCAAAAGGAAAGTCAGCAGGTCAAGCCTTTTCCTTTATGGTCATAATCTGTTGATGGTTAGTTGTTGGAATGAACTTTTTAGGTATTGTATAATGTCACAGAAAATTTGTGTAATTGGAAATATAGATTATATAAGAGGTGTTAGCTTGAAAATAGCAGAACCTAGCCATTTTGGCAAAATTCAAAATTATTAGAAAGATCAGAGGCTTATACAATGGATAAGACTTGAAATATTGAGCCGATAAGCTTTTTCATATCAGTGGATTATTAGACGTTTAAAGAAGAAGGAATAAAACAATAGTTTTATAGAAAGAGTGATCTTGTCTGAATGTCAGCTTGCTGTGAATGATGTCCAGATTTATCTTCTTCCCTCAAATCAAAATTCAATTTTAAAACAAAGCATCTAATTGACTGAACTTGATCAGGTTTTACTCTGGCTTCCGAGATCGAGAAAACCAGAATCTATTTTCTATAATTTCTGTGTTGGAAGATAGGCAATTTGATTTGTCCTTCCATCAAAACTTCATAAAATAGGTGGTGATTTCTCAAAAGGAAATAGAGATGATAGAAGGACAGTCACATGAGAGCCGATCTGCCTAAACAAATAGAGAAACAAAACATACATAGAGCAGGCTTGTATCTGATGGAAGTTTGCTACTTGATTTCTGCTATCAGGATTAGTCAGACACCAGTTCATCTAATTTAAAGAACGATATAGCCAAAAAAAGAGAACATATTTCTTTCCAGAGAGGGACTTTTCAAGAGCATCTGTTTGTCTTGGATCATAGAAATTTGCTCCAACCACCCTCACCCAGAAGCAAATTTGGTTGTCTTTTTCTTTTTCCCCCAGATATAATCCTTCTGTTGATGTAACTCCTTTTAGAGAAATTAAATGTCAACATTATAGAAAATTCAGCAAGGGAAAAATAAGTGTCCTTGGATTACTTATATACCAGTTATCCCATTTCAAGGAGAACTAATCTGCATGATAAAAGAAAAAGGATCTGAATGATATTGCATGTCTTTGCACGGTTGGTTGATGTTTCTTAAGTTTGCCCTGAGCACAGGTGTCTAGCTGGCAACCAAGTATGTACATTTTCGCTGAGTTAATATAGACTGAGGAATAGGATCATAGTATACTGCTTCAAATATACTGACAGAAAAATTAAAAGCATGACAATAATTTACCATAAAAGATCAGAAATGCATTCATTACTTTGTCAAATGCCAAAAATGTTAACATAGATTTGAGTTTTATTGATAATATTAAATAAAAACCATTCATTTCATAGTTTAAAAGTCAAGGTAAGTGCATCGTCAATATCTTGAGATAAAGATCCACATGCTATTTTAAAAGTTCTTCAGTTGTAAAAGTTATGATTTGATAAATGTTTGACTTCATGAATTTTGTTAGTCCTCAAGTTAATTATATCAGTAGTTTCACCAAAGACATTCAATTTGTTAAATCTAATGAGTTATCAGTGGAGCTAAAAGTCAAAACTTGTTCAACTATATTTATACATATATACAGAAAAAAAAAAGAGATGATCCACTGTAATATACTTATCTGCCACTGATATCAGTAAACAATATATATATATAATGGAGATTAGGTATAGAAGTATATTAGCCACAGTTTGAGACACTCTGTCTTCAAATTTAAATTTTAAATTCATCCATTCTCTTGCTAGTTCTGCCGTGTTCAAATAAAACAAAAATCCCTAAGATTTAGCTTATTCTTTTTCTATAATAATGATTTGCTCTAAACCAGTTTTAAAACTCTTCTCTTTCACCTTGGGAAACAAGGAATTGAAGGAGACTCTGAAGAGGATATTTCAGTCACTGCTAATCTTTTTGATTTCATGACTTTACTCATGGGTATTCATTTCTTACGTTTCAATAAATTTTCTACTTTAGCCCATATTGTCACAAATAGCAGTAATCAAAAGGATTCATGTACTTACCAGTATTAGGAAAAGGATTGATATGAGCACAACCAGTCTGACCAATCCCATTTTAACTTAGTTATATAATACTGTAGAGTGACATAGTTTATTTTCTGTATATGTGTCTATGATGGTGGGGAAAAAGGTAGACAAAATAAGAAATTTCTAATTCTTTTTTCACTCATGCATTGAAATGGGATTAATCATTGCATCTATAAACATTTTTTTCCAATGGGAGCTATAGTCAGTGTCAGCATACGGCACAATTTATACTAAGAATTTCTTCTAGTATGTGAAATTATTTTCATATTTTCCAAACTAAAACATAAGTCAATATTGAACATAAGTTCAATAGTCACACATCTTACACTTGGCAAATTCAAGCATAGGTTGAGCCTTCTATTCCCCTTGAATAATAAAAATGAGTAAAAATTCTGACTGATATAAATGCATGGAACTGGAATACTTTTAAAATTTATTTTCAGTGTATTTATTCTCCTAATTATCTTTGGTTAAGTGAATAACACAATTTGCTTAAATATCAAATAGGATCATTCTTTGTGAATAGGCATACAGTGTTATACAAATGTGACTTATGCTTATTGTAATTAATAAGCATAGATCAAAATTGGTCTGAAGAGTTTGGAGCAGTTGAACAAAAATTACTCAGTAAAACTCATATAACACAAATACACAGTTAGAAATTAATTGTCTTTGTGGAATAAAATATTTCTCAATTTTCAACATTTTCATTGTCTGTAAAAATAAAGGTACATGAGCTCTTCAAGAGCCAAGACAAAATCTTGGTCCTTTCTATATCTCCGGTACTGTGCAGTGCTGAGCATGTGCACACTATATCAATTTAAAATGCACATTTTTAGTAATTTAACATCTCTGATAACTGGACTGTATCTTGCAATCGGTGTCATATAATAGATTAATGGATTTTTTTTTTAACTTCCTAGAGTAAAATATATATCACTGTACCCTACAATCATCAATGGTGCTTTTGATTTAGTAGAATATATGCTAGTAGGTATTGACTAAAAGTTTATTAAACTTGAAAAGCAGCATAGTATGGCAGAAAGATAGCTCTAGGATCAAGTCTAGATTTATATTGCTAAATATGGACTGAAGCAATGAAATTGGTAGAATTGGCTTGATTTGAGGCTAAAGGGGGGCAATATTTTAAAAACCAAAAATGTCCAACTTTTTTGAGGTATGACAAATAAAAACCTTATATTTTCAAAGCATACAATGTGATGTTTCATATACACAAATAGATACATTGTGAAATGAATACCAAGCTAATAAACACATCAGTTATATTATTTTAACAGATAGGATAACCTTCTACAAAATGATATGGGGTGGAGTCAATAACAAAATAGAAATTTTGCCTGTGGGTAAAAGGAAGGGTACATACACCCCAGACACAGAAAGTAGGGTTTGAGCAGTGAAAAAGCATACATTTTGTGGGGGAGAGACAAAAATGGGAAATAACTATTATTTTAGTGAATTGGGAGACAAAGTGATAAACTGAAAGAGAGCCAGGCCAGCTCTAGACATAAAGATGGAAAAGACTGGTTAATAATTTGGTATTTTTGCCATACAAAATTAAGAATCTCAAAAAAAATTTAAAAAAAGTTTTGTGAGTCCTTGGTCAGAATTATCTGAAGCAGAGGTGCAATCCTGTTGGGGAAGGAGTTGAAAAGGGGCTGTTCATTTATGACCTGGGCAAATCCCCTTGGTCCGGCATTTCAGATCTCACTCAATAAAACAAAAGCCTTGAAATTGAGAGTAATATTGAAACATACAAATCAGTTTAACAGTACTTTTTAAAATGAGCAGACATGCATAAAAATTAATCTAGTCAAATTATGCTTCTACCAGTGCAAAAACATTAACAACAATTGCCACTAGCAAGACACAATGAAAATTAAATATTCAGTTTTTATGTTAGAAGGATTTAACAAGAAAAATTAAAAAATGAAGAACGGGCCTAATATAATTCCAAGTTAAATAGCAACCTAGAATACCACAAGAGGGATTCTAGGTATGAAATTGGTCCTATAAGGAAAAATATTAGTGGCATTTACATACTGTACAAATATGTAAATCCAAACTATTATGTCAGAATTCTTAGTGCAATATATTGCTTCTCCTGGTCAGATTCATCATGTAATAAATTATGTAATTTTGTTTTTACATGGTAACTTTTGCGGTATTAATATGTTTAACATCACTGCTTAGAACCAAATCCAGCAACATAAAATGGAAAAAGTCAAATGCTGACATTTCTAGTCTTGGATGAAGAATTCTGAGATAGAGACAGTGTTGAAAGCCTATTATTTTTATCACTTTCCTGGATTTTGTGGTAGGAGGGTTGAGTCCACAGATAGTGGAGAGAACTGGAAATAGCAACCCACATGAAGCAACCATATTCTCCATGGAAAAGCAATTAGTTTATTATGGAGCCAAGATCCACACATATAATCAGATTATAAGAGAAGTCCATCCAAATACATGTGTGACTTTCTCTGAGGTTTCTGATAACAATTCTTCTTCCTCCGCTTCTTCTGCTTCTCTTTCTTCTTCTATCTAAAAACATTTTAGGATTCAGTGAAGAGACAGGTGTTGCTTTGGTACTCCATATTAACTGGCACCTTTGGGAACTACATGTCTTTTGTGTCCCTTACTCTGCCCTTAGAAGGAGCAGATGTGAAGAAATGAAAGACACGTTTGACCCACGGATAGGAATTAGAAAAGCAACTGTTATTAGAATGAGAGAGGGAATCGCTGCTACTAGCAAATGCACCACTGATATGACTTACTATATGGTTCAGGCTTTTTGGATTGAGAAATAAAATCAGAAATTGGTTGATTTATCATGAACAGATAGCAATCTAATAGATAAAACTTTTATAACAGGATTAGTGAGAAAGAAGAATGAGAAAAACAAAGTACTAATTTGTGCCCTAAAATTTTGCATTAAAATTAAGCAAGAAGCATAATGGTAGCCTGATGAGAGCATGATGCTGGTAGGATGAGAAAAGGGGTAGAGACTATGGTATGTGTGTGTCCATCAGGGCAGGCTGTACAGGCCACATGTAGCCCATTGACCCTCAGTTAGTTGTGTAAAGATGAAGTCGGATAAAAATAAGGTAAGAAAAAGAATCTCAATTAGGATAATCAAAAGAGTTACTAATGTTCACGCTCAAAATCCAACAAAACTGAAAACACAGCTTTGCTATCTAGCACAGCTAAAAAGGTGGCATTCACATACTATGTCCACCGATTCCCCTGTGTGGTCCTGCCAGACTTAATACAGCAACTATAGGCTTTCCATTTAAATCCCAATCCCCTGAAATCATCAATTTTTGGAAAATGGCAATAATAATTACCAACATCACACTAACCCTTGCATACAATATAAATTCCATTAACAGTTTTAGCCGTCCATTTAAGACAAATTGAAGCAATTTTTTTCACTATGTTGGGCATTTATAAAAATGAATATTTTGCTTGTTTGTTTTCACTAATTCACTAGTAAATCTACTTGAAATGGTCAATCCGGCTCTATAATTACACAAAGCTAATGGATTTCTTGGACTAAGTCATTAGATAATTATATTTTTTAATGTTCTTTTGGTTGCAAGCAGTGAAATCTGACTGTGTTAGCTCACACAAGGCAGGAACCTTAATGGCAAGACATTAAAATGGAAATAACAGAAATAGTTGAGTAAACCAGACTTAACAAAAAAACAGAACCAGGAAAACTTAAAATATTTAATGGTCCATTGGTCTAGACCAGAGCAAAAAGAAACAAACTTGTTTTTCCCTCGTAAATAGCCAACTAGTAACTTATTAAAGTTTTACAGGCGATACAATCCCTGCTGTACTACTCGTCTCTACTACTGCATCATGAAAGCAGTCATACACAAAACGTAAATGAATGAGTGTGGCTCTATTCCTGTATACATTTTGCATACTGATGTGTGAATATCACATTTTCATGTGTCATAAAATATTCTTTTGACTTTTATCCTCCAGCTATTTAAAAAATGCAAATCCATCCTTGCCTTTGGACCACACGATAACACAAAAACAGGCTGAATGTGGCAGATATGGCCCATGGGCCTTCATCTGTCTACTTTATTTGGCCCAGCTTTGCCCAGAACCCTCAAGGAGATTTAATCTCTTTGTTCAAAGTTTAAAATTTTAGGAAAGATTATCTTATGGTCTTACTGTGAGTTGGTCTTTTACTCCTGGATCTGTTGCCCTCTGCCAGGTGGGAAGGATTGCACAAGATAGATAAGGCCTCTGGAAGTTTATCCTGGGTATCGGGTATGGTTGTCAGAAAAAAACCCAATGTGAGTGACGGTTGTTAGCAGTCAAACAATCCCTTTAACAAAAAAAACCGACTATCATATCATTATATTTTTTATTTGTATCCAGACTATTAAGTAAATGTGTGTACTTGACATAGGAACTTTGTTAATCAGTGCATCCACACAGGAGCTTATTCTTGTCTTTTTTCTTTTCTTGTCTTTGAGATAACAACTAAGGTTCCCAGATGGGATTCTAAGAGATTCCAGATATCAGTGCAGCTTTGCCTTGATCTCTTCCAAATTCTATGAGATCTTATCAGAAAAATTTCAGAGGCTTAAAGAAAAAGTGTAGCTGCTTAAAGAGGTTTAAAGCTACTGCCTACCTGAAAATATCTAACTTGTGAAGAATGACAAATTTTCATAATCTGACTTGAGCAGACAATATTCTGCCACCCACCAAGATGCCACATGGGCCTGTTCTACTGTTCCCTAAACAAGATGTCTGAAGACATCTTTGTCTTTTGCAGCAGAATCCATCTAAATTATAATTGTTTCTCCTTTCTTTCTTTAAGAACCCTTGTTTGGCATTCATAACCCACACAAGGTTTATTGATCCCCTTTTCCTCTGTGCTTTTTAAACGTTGTATTAATCCTTATTGTAGATTGTTTCTGATTTAAAAAAAAAAAAAAAGATATCATGGCGGGTGTACTAGCCTGTTCTCACACTGCTAGTAAAGACATACCTGAGACTAGGTAATTAGAAAGGAAAAGGGTTTAGTTGACTCACAGTTCCACATGGCTGGGGAGGCCTCAGAACCATGGCAGAAGGCAAGGAGGAGCAAGTTACATCTTGCATAGTGGCAGGCAAGAGAGCATGTGCAGAAACTACCTTTTTATAAAACCATCAAATTTCATGAGAATTATTCAGTATCACAAAAACAGCCAAGGGAAAACTCACCTTCATTAGTCAATTACCTCCCAGTGACGCCCTCCAATGACACGTGGGGATTTTTACAATTACAGGTGATATTTGAGTAGGGACACAGAGCCAAATCATATCAGAGGGCTTGACCTAATCAAATTAACACCTTAAAAGAAGTTGAAAGCACTTTTGGAGGCCAAGGCAGAAGGATCACTTGAGGCCAGGATTTTGAGACTAGCCTGGGCACCAAATTGAGATGTCTTTACAAAAAATTTAAAAATTAGCTGGGTGTGTTGCTGCATGTCTGTAGTCTTAACTACTCAGGAGAGTGAGGTGGGAGGATACTTTGAGCTCAGGAGTTTTAGGTTTCAGAGAGCTATGATCATGCCAATGCATTCCAGCTTGGGCAACAGAGTGAGATGAAAGAACAAAAAAATGAAAGAATGAAAGGAAAGAATGAAAAGAAAGAAGGAAAGAAAGAAAAAGAGGGAAAGAAAGAAAAGGAAGGAAAGAAAGAAAAGGAAGGAAGAAAAGAAAAGGAAGGAAGGAAAGAAAAGGAAGAAAAGAAGGAAGGAAAGAAAGAAGAAAAAAGAAAGTTGGCGAAACTCAGAGGGATGTACTTAAGCTGACCTTGAAGTTGAAGCAAATTGCTATTTTGTTAGAGGTTCTATGGATGGTAGCAGGTGCAAGAAATATATGGAAAAAAATGTACCCCAAAGAGTTATATTTAAAGGATTGTATGTAAAAGCTTCATCTGCCCATGATTTAGAATAATTTAGATTTTGGACTCTGAGCTGACAATATTTTGATTTAATTTTGGACTTTGAGTTGAAGATACGATATTTAATGATAGATTTTGATTACGAACTTTGAATTTTGAGCAAATACTGTGCTAGGATGAAACTAGGAATTTTGAGAGGGGTGAATGTTCTTTGCACTTGGGAAGAATGTGAATCCTTGTGGGCCAGAGGGCAGACTATGGGTAGGAAGAATGACAAGGTTCCCAAGATTCCTGCCACCTGATACATATGTGTATATGTGTATACACATATCAGGCATGGTTGTTGTAGGAATCCTGGGAACCATATTATGTGTGTGTGTGTGTGTGTGTATATATTATATATGCATATATAACATATTGTATATATATGTGTATATGTGTCTATATAATGTATATACTATATATGTGTATATATTATATATATTTGTATATATATTATATATTGCTTTTGTTTTTGGGGGGATTTTTACAGAATTTTTATTTCAATAGGTTTTAGGGGAACAGGTGGTGTTTGGCTACATGAATAAGTTCCTTCAGTGGTAATTTCTGAGATTTTGGTGCACCCAGCACCCAAGCAGTGTACACTATACCCAGTGTGTAGTCTTTTATCCCTCACCTGCCTCCCATCCCTTTCCCTTCAAGTCCCCAAAGTCCATTATATCATTCTTAGGTTTTTGCATCCTCATAGTGCAGCTCCCACTTACAAGTGAGAACATCCAATGTTTGGTTTTCCATTCCTGAGTTATTTACTTAGAATAATGGTCTCCAATTCCATCTAGGTTGCTGTGAATGTGATTATTTCATTCCATTTTATGGCAGAGTAGTATTCCATGGTATCTATGTGTGTGTGTATACACATATACACACATACACACACACACACATATACACACATATGTATACACACACATAGATACCACGGAATATTACTCTATTTTTTATTCACTTGCTGATTAATGGGCATTTGGGCGGGTTCCATATTTTTACAATTTTGTGAATTGTACTGCTATAAACATGCATGTGCATCCTTTTTCATGTAATGACTTCTTTTCCTCTGGGTATATCCAGTAGTGGGATTACTAGATCAAATGGTAGATCCACTTTTAGCTTTTTAAGGAATTTCCACCCTGTCTTTTATTACATTCCCACCAGCAGTGTAAGAGTGTTTTCTTGTCACCACATCCATGCCAGTATCTATTATTTTTGTTTTTTTATTATGGCCATTCTTGCTGGCATAAGGTAGTATCGCAATGTGGTTTTGATTTACATTTCCCTGGCGGGGGGGAACCCTAAAACCCATACGGAAAACTCAAAAAAAGAGTTCACACAGCCAAAGCAACACTAAGCAAAAGGAACAAATCTGGAGACATCACATTACCCAACTTCAAGCTATACTATAAGGCCATAGTCACCAAAACAGCATGGTTCTGGTATAAAAATAGGCATAAACACCCATGAAACAGGATAGAAAATCCAGAAATAAAGCCAAATACTTACAGTCAACTGATCTTCGACAAAGCAAACAAAAACATAAAGTGGAGAAAGGATACCCTATTGGACAAATGATGCTGGGATAATTGGCAAGCCACAGGTAGAAGAATGAAACTGTTCACCTTATACAAAAATCAACTCAAAAGGGATCAAAAATTGAAATCTAATCCCTGAAACCATAAAAATTCTAGAAAATAATATTGGAAAAACCCTTCTAGATGTTGGCTTAGGCAAAGACTTCATGACCAAGAACCCAAAAGCAAATGCAACAAAAACAAAGATAAACAGATGGGACTTAATTAAACTAAAAAGCTTCTGCACAGTAAAAGAAATAATCAACAGAGTAAATAGAAAATCTACAGAGTAGGAAAAACTATTTGCAATCTATACCTATGTCAAAGAACTGATATCGGAATCTACAAAGAACTCAAATCAGCAAGAAAAATCAAACAATCCCATCAAAAATTTGGCTAAGAACATGAACAGACAATTCTCAAAAAAATACAAATGGCCAACAAACATATCTGAGCTATGTGTGTGTGTGTTTATAATAAATATTTTATATTATGGTCTTTTAAATATATGTATTTTGGTCTTTTAAACACATGTTCCATTGTGGTCTTTCCTTCAGTGTGTACAAAACCTATAAACATGATGAAATATTACTCTTATGATTAGGCCACCTTATATGTCAAAGATAAAGCCACTTTCACATGTCATTAAAGTCTGTAGTCAGTTGGCATTTAAGGAGATTTTCTTTGATGTGGTTGGCCTAATCAGGTAAATTTTTAGAAGAGGAATTATCTTGCTGGCCTGACATAAAGCAAATACCATGTTATGAACTGCCTGTGGAAGGGGGCACATGGCTAGGCTCGGAGGGCTGACTCAAAGCTGAGATTGGTTCCTAGCTGACCGTACAGAAAGGGGACTTCTAGGAGTAAGGAACTGAATTCTGCTAATAGTCACATGAGCTTGAGAAAGGACTCTAATCACCAGAAAGGAGTACAAACTTGGTTACAACCATAAATTCAGCCTGGTAAAATCTGAGCAGAAGATCCAGCTAACCTGTACCTGAGCCTACCAAAACTTTGGGATAATAAATAGGTGTTGTATTAAACAAATGTAGCCCATAATTTTTGTAGCAATAGAAAAATAAATTCAACTGTGTTGTGATTACTTGTCCAAGTTACCAGATGCTAGTCTTGTGTGATTGTTGACTATCTCTTATAATCTGTATCTTATTGCAAGTCTTCCAAAGAAAACTTAGTTCACATTTTCATAATTCTCTCACTAGTCCTTTAAATCTATTGTTTCTCTTATTCCTCTCTCATAAGAAATGTCATGGGTTTGTATATTCATTGTCTATTCATTGTTTCTATCCTTGAACTGAAATTAGTAATATTTTTTATTTGTCTTTTCATCTTTTTTCTTCACAATTTGATACATGTTTATGCGCTTTAACTGCTAACAAAAAAAAAAAAAACCATTATTAGAACTTTCATTTGTATATGAGACTATATTATGCCCATGTTGTGCAAAACAGCTAACTGCATTTCCTCAGCAGGAAAAAGATTCAGAAACACAGACAATTCTGATTTCATTATACAGTTGTCCTCTATACTAGTTTTCTTCAGTATCTTGAAATCACACTAACTGTGCTTGAGCTCATTTCACCAATTATTGCTTCAGCCAAGAAGCAGGAGTTAATATCCCCTAGTTCTCATTTATTTTAGAAATTATTTTTACAACAAAAGTGTCTCTAAATTAAAATGTGTAAAAGAACAGTTAGCAAAAAATAAATCAAAAAAATAAACATGTGAAATAAAATAAACCATACTGTAGTTATCAGCAACTCGTTGTGAAATTTTAAATAATGTGTATCTTAAAATACCCAAAAAGTATATGAAATTCATTTTTAAAAGAATTGTACATAATTTTCAATAAAACATATAACTTGAAATTACTTAAAGATCAATAATGTATATGGAAGTAGTGATGGTAAAAAGAAATGACTGAAAAAAATTCATAATTTCAAAGTTCCTTCATGAAAGTAGAAGGGATAGAATGTGGAATGGTAATAATCAGTGCTGATTAAAGCTGGAGGAAATTTTTTTAAGATGACATGGATGAAGGGAATGCACAGTTGAGAACATTTTCTACCACACAAGTTTGAGATCGGTGTGATGAAATCATTTAAGGAAATTATTAAGGTACAATGCTTCCCAGGTGTGACAAGGTCATTGGTAAGCCTTGTCAGTAATGCCATTCTTGCTTTCCTAAGCTGTCTAAGTAGAGCTGTTACCCTTCCCCCTCAATGTGTTAAGATTTTATCAAATTACACTTTTACTTTGATCTTGGGTTTCAAACTGCATTTCCCATCACAATAATTTGGGTCTAAATTCTATTCCCTCTCAAGAAGCCTGGCATTATGGGAAGTGCTCATCTGACCTAACATATTACTGGGTGTTGGCCCTGACTCCTCCATAGGATATTGAAGGCAACCTGATTCATCTCAAGTCTGAATCAGTCATTCCCTTAGCACCTGCATTCTTGCCTGAATCTCAGTGCTTGCTCTTGACTTCCATGATGCTGACTACTCTGTGTGACTTACCCCATGCACATTTGTCCTTTCTTTTCTCCACGTACCAGTATCACAGGCGGCTATGTACAGAAAATCCTAAATATATGAGGACTTAAGGTAAATTTCACATAGTGAAAAATTATTAGAACCAAATTCCAAGCTTATTTCTTTTTCTTTGAGACGGAGTCTCACTCTGTTGCCCAGGCTGGAGTGTAGTGGCACAATCTTGGCTCACTGCAACCTCTGCCTCCCGAGTTTAAGCGATTCTCCTACTTCAGCCTCCCAAGTAACTGGTGCCACCATGCCTGGCTAATTTTTGTATTTTTTCTTCTTTTTTTTTTTTTTAGTACAGACGGGGTTTCACTATGTTGGTCAGACTGGTCTTGAACTCTTGACTTCAAGTTATCCACTCACCTCAGCCTTCCAAAGTGTTGGGATCAAAGGCATGACCACTGCGACCAGCCGCTTATTCCTTTTCCTTAGGTCAATTTTCCTTGCAATGTTCCCTCCCACATGGCTTTCCTTTTCTAGATAAGATTTCATATCCCTGATCTATTTTTTTTTTAAAATCTACTGAGCAATTTAATTTTTAGTCTCCAACTTCTGCATCTAGTCTCAATACACTTAATTGATTTGTTAATCCACTAAAATGAGTTTTGGCTTGCAGTATGGTAAAAGCATTTCCAATCCATGCCCCAAAGCCTTCAACCTTTCACAACAAAAAATATCAATCAAGTTTTTTTTTTCTTCCAACACATCAAAGTCATCTGCCTCTGAAATGAATACAACTCCTGCACCTAGAATTTAGAAACACTGGATATTACATTGTGGAAATAGTGTATATATTTTCTTCTTCTTAGATCACTATTATCATTGGACCTTTTGCCGTGGTTACTGCTGCTGTTACTACTATCACTATCACTGTTTATATCACTACACTACATCTATCATTACTACTAATAGATAGAGGTTTATTATTATTTCTGATTCTACCCCAGACCTTAGGGGTTTTTATTGTTCTGTTGTTCTACGAAATTTGCTATTAGTGACTGTGGCAGGTAGTCTCTAAGAATGGTTCAGGGTATCTCCTGTCTCCTAGTATTCACGTACTTGTGTAATCACCTCACCTTGAAGTAACTAATGAGGCATTTTTCCTTTTTTTTTTTGTTTTTTTTTTTTTGAGATGGAGTGCAGTGGCATGATCTCAGCTCACTGCAACGTCCACCTTTCAGGTTCAAGCGATTCTCCTGCCTCAGCCTCCCAAGTAGCTGGGATTACAGGTGCCCGCCACCAGGCCTGGCTAATTTTTGTATTTTTAGTAGAGAAGGGGTTTCACCATGTTGGCCAAGCTAGTCCTAAACTCCTGACATCACCTGCTTCAGCCTCCCAAAGTGCTGGGATTACAGGCGTGAGCCACTGCACCTGGCTGTGACTTTTTTTTTTTCTTAATGTAGTTAAAAATAATATAAACAAAAGTTAGACAATATCTGACAGATAAGTTGCCGCATAGCATATTTTCATATCCAGTATATCTCAAAAGATAAAAAAGTACATTTTTCACAATTTTATAAGTTTTTTTAAAATTATACTTTAAGTTCTAGGGTACATGTGCACAACGTGCAGGTTGTTACATATGTATACATGTGTCATGTTGGTGTGCTGCACCCATTAACTTGTCATTCATATTAGGTATATCTCCTAATGCTATCCCTCCCCCCCCACCCCATAATAGGACCCGGTGTGTGATGTTCCCCTTCCTGTGTCCAAGTGATCTCATTGTTCAATTCCCACCTATGAGTGAGAACATGAGGTATTTGGTTTTCTGTTCTTGCGATAGTTTGCTGAGAATGATGGTTTCCAGCTGCATCCATGTCCCTACAAAGGACACAAACTCATCCTTTTTTATGGCTGCATAGTATTCCATGGTGTATATGTGCCATATTTTCTTAATCCAGTCTGTCACTGATGATTCCAAGTCTTTGCTATTGTGAATAGTGCCGCAATAAACATACGTGTGCATGTGTCTTTATAGTGGCATGACTTACAATCCTTTGGGTATATCTCCAGTAATGGGATGGCTGGGTCAAATGGTATTTCTAGTTCTAGATCCTGGAGGAATCTCCACACTGTTTTCCACAATGGTTGAACTAGTTTATAGTCCCACCAACAGTGTAAAAGTGGTCCTATTTCAAGGAGCTGGTACCATTCCTTCTGAAACTATTCCAATCAATAGAAAAAGAGGGAATCCTCCCCTAACTCATTTTATGAGGCCAACATCATCCTGATACCAAAGCCTGACAGAGATACAACAAAAAAAGAGAATTTTAGACCAATATCCCTGATGAACGTTGATGCAAAAATCCTCAATAAAATACTGGCAAACCGAATCCAGCAGCACATCAAAAAGCTTATCCACCATGATCAAGTAGGCTTCATCCCTGGGATGCAAGTCTGGTTCAACATACGCAAATCAATCAATGTAATCCAGCATATAAACAGACCCAAAGACAAAAACCACATGATTATCTCAATATCTCAATAGATGCGGAAAAGGCCTTTGACAAAATTCAACAGCCCTTCATGCTAAAAACTCTCAATAAATTCGGTATTGATGGAACGTATCTCAAAATAATAAGAGCTCTTTATGACAAACCCACAGCCAATATCATACTGAATGGGCAAAAACTGGAAGCATTCCCCTTGAAAACCGGCACAAGACAGGGATGCCCTCTCTCGCCACTCCTATTCAACATAGTGTTGGAAGTTCTGGCTAGGGCAATCAGGCAAGAGAAAGAAATAAAGGGTATTCAGTTAGGAAAAGAAGAAGTCAAATTGTCCCTGTTTGCAGATGACATGATTGTATATTTGGAAAACCCCGCTGTCTCAGCCCAAAATCTCCTTAAGCTGATAAGCAACTTCAGCAAAGTCTCAGGATACAAAATTAATGTGCAAAAATCACAAGCATTCTTATACACCAGTAACAGACAAGCAGAGAGCCAAATCATGAATGAACTCCCTTTCACAATAGCTTCAAAGAGAATAAAATACCTAGGAATCCAACTTACAAGGGATGTAAAGGACCTCTTCAAGGAGAACTACAAACCACTGCTCAGTGAAATAAAAGAGGACATAAACAAATGGAAGAACATACCATGCTCAGGGATAGAAAGACTCAATATTGTGAAAATGGCCATACTGCCCAAGGTAATTTATAGATTCAATGCCATCCCCATTAAGCTACCAATGACTTTCTTCACAGAACTGGAAAAAACTGCTTTAAAGTTCATATGGAACCGAAAAAGAGCCCGCATCTCCAAGACAATCCTAAGTCAAAAGAACAAAGCTGGAGGCATCACGCTACCTGACTTCAAACTATACTACAAGGCTACAGTAACCAAAACAGCATGGTACTGGTACCAAAACAGAGATATAGACCAATGGAACAGAACAGAGTCCTCAGAAATAATACCACACATCTACAGCCATCTGATCTTTGACACACCTCAGAAAAACAAGAAATGGGGAAAGGATTCCCTATTTAATAAATGGTGCTGGGAAAATTGCCTAGCCATAAGTAGAAAGCTGAAACTGGATCCTTTCCTTACTCCTTATATGAAAATTAATTCAAGATGGATTAGAGACTTAAATGTTAGACCTAAAACCATAAAAACCCTAGAAGAAAACCTAGGTAATACCATTCAGGACATAGGCATGGGCAAGGACTTCATGTCTAAAACAGCAGAAGCAACAGCAACAAAGCCAAAATTGACAAATGGGATCTAATTAAACCAAAGAGCTTCTGCACAGCAAAAGAAACTACCATCAGAGTGAACAGGCAACCTATAGAATGTGACTCACTTTTAACAGAACAGAACAGGGCAAATGAGAGTAAATGCCACTTTCAAGATAAGATTATAAAAGGACTGTGGCTTCTATCTTGCTGGCCCTCTTGCTCTCTTGCTTGCTGGCTTTGATGGAAGACAGATAACAAGTCGTGAGCTGACATATAAAGAGGCTCAATGGCAAGAATCTAAGGCCTTCATACCAACAACTTTCAACCATATGAGTGAGCCTCGATGTAGATACTCCCCAAGTTGAGCCTTGATAGAGTTGTAACACTAGCTTACACCTTCATTGCAGCCGTGAAAGAAATTCTGAGCTAGAGGACCCAGCTAAGTAGTGTCTATATTTCTGAATTATAGAAGTTCTGTTGTTTTAATCTGTAATGTTTTGGGGTATTTTGTTTACACAGCAATAGATAACCAGTAGAACACTTCCCATAACTGAGTTGGTTGTCACTTTTATGGTTCTAAAACTATGCTGTCTCATCGTTGGTACTCCTCAGATGATTTAGTAATTGCTTATTTCCCTGTCTAACCTACCAGACACTAAACAGAACCGGAGTTGCCCCTTGGTCATCATTGCCCCTCCTGTGATCACTGCTGAGCCATATTGTCTTATTGTTCTCTCAGTGACTCACACAGAGTAGACATATTAATAGACACCAACAAATACTATGAAAGAATAAAGCCATATACTGTGTATGAGCTA
This sequence comes from Theropithecus gelada, assembly GCF_003255815.1. Lineage (NCBI taxonomy): Eukaryota > Metazoa > Chordata > Mammalia > Primates > Cercopithecidae > Theropithecus > Theropithecus gelada. The sequence continues at coordinate 52,195,183 of NC_037683.1, read as the reverse complement.
TAGCAACAGTATATATTGACTCAGAAATGAGATAATAAGAGAAAAGTTATCTGTCCTGTTACCTGTTTTAAAGACACAGAAGAGGAAAAAAAGTTAGACAAAACATTTTATCATGTGAGAGACTGCACAATATTGAATAGGAAGGTGTAAAAAAATAAAAAAAGTGTATAGTTATGAACTCTCAAAATTAAAAAGTAGAAAAATCAGGGTGAATCAGTTGAGTTTTATTTATATTTAGCCCTCTAAGTGTTTTTAGTTTAATACAACTACTTTTATGAATACTCTCAGCCTCGAGTTATGTACTTGTTAAGTGTCTGGTTTCTTACGTTCCAGATATTTTGGTGGAATTATGATTATTCTCTTTCAAGGAGGTGAATATCGAAAGACCTGTAGTTTCTACTTTCCCAATCACCTTTTTTTCTGTTCGTTTTATTCATTCCCACAGTAGGTTTTAGAAGTGACTCACCCTGGTACAAAAAGGAAAAGGGACTTTCATGGTGTTCCCAGGTTGACACTCCATCTGCTTCTAGTAGAACTGCTCAACAGAGGATTTCACAAGAGGTCTGTCAGCTTCTCCTTAGAATGAAAACTCCCAGAAATATGATGATTGCTACTGCTCCAGGCAGCAGCTCCCAGCTGCTTCTCATAATCACTTTTATTTCTTCCTCAATTCCTGGTTGCATTCACATCAAATTCTTCTTTCATTGCATATTTCAATATTTCTCTGTAAGCACTATTCAAAGTTGCTTCTAACTTTCTGATAAGAATCATCTTGGGTATGGATTAAATTTAATATTACCAAACCTCTCTGTTACGTAGACCGATTCTGTAGAATCTGTATGTTTGACAAGTATCCAAAGTGATTCTTGCCTGTGGTGACATTTCAAAATCACAGGACAACAACCTAAAACTAGGTCTGTGGTGAAATACCACCTAGAAATAATTTTCTCCAAGGCATTTTAATTATAACCCTTTTAAATTTCCTGAATTTTTACAAATATAGCTATATCTTTCTCTAAGAAAAACTATATTTATCACTTACATGCATAAGATTGAACACATCTGTGCTACAGACATTATAGCACTTTGGGATATGGAAGAATAAAGCAACTTCTCTGTCCTTGAGGAGCTCCTGCTTTGACAGCATAGTTGAAATCCAGGTGAAAATGAAGATCCAAACACTTCAGAAAAGGAAAATTAGAAATGCAAAGAATCTCATAACAGATTATGAGATTCCTACTACATGTAAGCATGGTAATTAAATTTAAGTTTCTTAAAATCCAAGGTCAAATGGAAACACATCAATTCATACACTTCTCTCTGTGGAGGGGGAAGTGAGGTATATGCAAACCACCTTTGTTTCACCCTGGACACAGTAAAGAATCAAACTTTTCTTTTGGATAATGAGTATCAAATTACATAAATTATATTTATCATTATAAATATAATGATCATTTCATTATAAATATAATTTATGTCTATAGATAACCGGTTCATTCCTAAAGGTTTTAGACATTTACCAGAACAAAATATAAAAGAGGAGGAAGGATAGTGTTCTAGAAGAAGGGAATAGTAAAGAAACAGATAAATACTGAACAGTGGGATCTGTTTCAAAAGGTGCTTACAAGTTCTGTGTCTGTAACTCAGCAAGCAAATATACCTATTACATGCTAATAAGTTTGCCAATGGAAATTAATAATAAACGGAAGATCTGAGGTTTTATTTGTATGTATCTGAAACTCAATTCTGAAATGCTACTTTAATATATTTAACCATACAATTTGCTATGTAACATATATAATGATAATCACAGTATTAGGATGTGTCACTGCACTGCCTCCATTTAAAATTTAGTGAATGTGGATTACTCTTTCACAGTATTTTTTGGAGCATATCAATAAAATGCCCATTTGACTTCCCGGATTCAGCTGTGCTCTTCACACGATGTCATTATTACGAGGCCTATTTTAGGACCTAATGAAGATCCAATGGTGAATCTCTACCAACAGTTTCTAAATCTAAATCTTGGAGTTGCAAACGTACTGTATTTCCATAGAGTACTTTGTGCAAAACGGATTGCAATCTGCTATGGTCTTACATCTCCTTGACAGTCAATTTTGTGCCTTATTTGCAAATGTAGCACTTTGTGTGAAGCAGTTCACCAGTGATGTTAAAAATCCTAATGAAGTGCTTTACCTCCTGCCAGAATTTCAGTGGGGAAGGCTTTCAAATGCATTTCCATTTATACATGCCTGCTTTTTACCCTTAGTGCACAATGAAACCCTACTGAATAATGTGCTTTATTTTCTGTTTCCTTTCTCTGGGATGTATGTTGAAAGACAGAAAGTAGATTGGTGTTATAAATGCAAAGAGAGGAAAGCAATTAAGTCATAAAAAATGAGACAGGCATTGCCTAATGTAGATGCATTGTTATAAATAAGATATGTGTAGAAGTCTGTGGACTTAGGGATTTCATTCTCCATACCAATGGTTTCAGTTTTCTACCAATGGTGAGACAAAAAGGATCCTATTTTCTTTCCTCCCAGCATCTGCTAGACCTCAGAAACAACACATTTAATCTTATAGCATCAGTGTTTTAGAGATCTTGTTCTGTATGTTTCATCTTTCTGGTCTAATGCCATCAAGGGCAGTAAAGTTCAAGCATAAAGGGAAAATGTCAAACATGATAAAAACAAGTAATGATAAATATATGTAAAATAAATAAAAAAGAAAAATCATACACAAATCGAACACAGTCACTTGTTTGCTTTCAAATTATGCAGCACCAGTTAGGTTTAATAATTACAAATTTATGTCTAATCACATTGGGAGATGAGCTTTAGTAAATTGACAACAAAGCCTCTAACAATTATATATTCTTTTGATATATTTCAATTGTTTTAAGCACATGGTATCTTGATTGGTCACGAGCATAGTTTTGATTTAAACTCTATTGAGTCACTAGATTCATAATTGCTTTATTGCCCACTGATAAAGTTAGAACCTTGCTATAATAAAACATAATTTTAATATATTTTTAGAATTATCGGTATAATTGAAAAATTTACCAAGAAGGGCATATACCTTTCACGTCTGTTGCCACAAGTGTGATCCAAGTGTAATAAAAATGCTGAATGCAGATTTTTAAAAAATTGGTATAAGATTATATTCTTGGTCTTCAAAGACAAGAATGATAATAGCCCTACAGTGTTACTTGTGTTACTCTATGACACCAGGTGCTGCTCTAAATCTTCCCCTAATTTGCTGTATTTCACACCCTGAATGATGTCATTTGATAGATGAAGAAACTAAGACTCAGAAAACCTAATAAACATACCCAAGGTTCTCCAGTTTTGAAGATCTAGTAAAGAACCAAGCTGGGATTTGAATCCAGACAGCTTGATTCCAGCCTTTTTTTTTTTTTTAAGACAGTTTCACTCTTCGCCCAGGCTAGAGTGAAGTGGCATGATCTCAGCTCACTGCAACCTCCATCCCCTCCCCCGGGTTCAAGCAATTCTCCTGCCTCAGCCTCCTGAGTAGCTGGGATTACAGGCATGTGCCACCACGTCTGGCTAATTTTTGTATTTTTAATAGAGAAGGGGTTTCGCCATGTTGGCCATGCTGGTCTCGAACTCCTGACCTCAGGTGATCCACCTGCCTCGGCCTCCCAAAGTGCTGGGATTACAGGTGTGAGTCACCATGCCTGGCCTCCAGCATCAGGTTTTGAAGCACTGCAACCTATAACTTCTCTCTCTCTCTCTCTCCCTAGTCCTTGTTTCAGGATTCTGCAAACAAGGTTAAAAGGAATTAAAAAGCTATAAGCTGGGAAACACTAAAATACTATTAGTTTGGCTTACTGTCCTTTTTTAGAAATCATAATTAGTAAGCAAGAGGAATTATTTTTAAGAAAACATTGGGCCAGCAACTCATTACAATACCTTCCCAACTTTCCATGAAAATGTCAGTGCAGCTACAAACAAAAAATGTGAAAACACACAGCAAAATTTTTAAACTAGGTATGTAGGCCATTTATTGCTATAATCTGTGAGAAATTTTATCAACTATAGAAAATGGAGTTGAATACACAAGGAAATTCATATTAAAGGATTGTTGTAGTAAAAGATGGAAAGGGAAATATATTCACATGTACAAGCTACTATGGCAAGGGGTAGACTTTGAGATTTCACGTGTAGGTTTGTTATACGGGTGTATTTCCTAATGCTGAGATTTGGAATATGAATGATTTCATCACCCATGTAGTGAGGAATATCCAATACTTAGTTCTTCAGCCCTTGCTACTCTCCATCCCTCCTTCTCTGATAGTCCCCAGTGTCTGTTGTTGCCATCTTTATGTCCATGAGTACCCAATGTTTAGCTCTCACTTGTAAGTGTGAACACATGGTATTTAGTTTCCTGTTCCTGCATTAATTAACTTAGGATAATGGCCTCCATCCTTGTTGTTGCAGAATACATTTCATTCTTTTTATGACTGCATAGTATCCTATGACATATATGTACTGCATTTTCTTTATCTAATCCAGTTTTGATGGGCACCTGGGTTGATTTTATGTTTTTGCAATTGTGAATAGCGCTATAATGAACATACAAGTGCATGTGTCTTTTTTTGGTAGCACAATTTATTTTCTTTTCGATATATATCCAGGAATGGGATTACTGGGTTGAATGGTAGTTCTATTTTGTCTTTTTGAGGAATCAAAACTGCTCTGCATAGTGTCAGAACTAATTTACCTTACCATCAATCCTGTATTAACCTTCCCTTTTCTCCACATCCTTGCCAGCATCTGTTGTTTTGTACTTTCTAATAATAGTCATTCTGATTGGTATAAGATGGTTTCACATTGTGGCTTTGATTTGCATTTCTCTGATGATTACTGATGTTGAGCATCTTTTCATTTGTTTGTTGGCCACTTGTATGTCTTCTTTTGAAAACTGTCTCTGCTGTGGATTCTTAATCATTTAGTCATGGCCTCTTTTTCCACTAGGCATTTTCAGTATAGTGTGTAGTCCTCTAAGATTTCACAGGCCTACAAAATAATTGAAAAAATAGGAAAGTATTTACTTCAAAATGCAGAACTAAGAAAACAAAACTTTGAAGTTTAAAAAGTATATGATTAAATATTCATAAATTATATAACCTGAACTAATTGGAATTTAATACACACACACCTCCACACACAACTACATGAGCTATATTTACATGTATAGTAACTACGAACAGAGCCATACAGGTCTATAAGTTCCTGAAAATGTCCTTGCACTGAAATAAACCTTTTCCAGACTCATAGCTCCTGACTCAGCCACCCCCAGATGTTCACATTCAATTCCACTGATCTCCTTCCCTGTAGGGTCAGTATAGTTCCATTTCCTAGGCCAAATAGGGCTCACAAAAGCAGAAACAAAGTCAGGTTCAGCCACCCCAAAACCTGACAGCATTGTTAACTTATTCCAACATGGAATGGGAGTGGTGCAGTGGGGAAGGGTAGCTGCTGGTTCTTATGCTGTTCCCTGGATCCAGATTTTCTAGTTGCATTCCTTACTTTTGGCCATACCCATATGTGTAGTACCTTAAAATCAGATTTCAACTACAGTTTCCAGTCTAATGTATTTTTTTTTTATTAGCTAGCCCTTACTAATGTAGATTCTCTGAAAAGTTTGAGGTCTGACGTCCTGTGAACTCTTGAGTTCCAGGTCTCTCAATGTGTCCTCAATTCACAGTCAGAACTAAGCTACTGTTTGAGTGGCCTGTCTACCACCAAAATCTCTTTCTTATCTGATCCTCTTTTCCTCCCCTAGATTCAGAACATTGCCCCTGAACCTGTTTATATCTGGGCTAGAACCCTCCATGGATGGCCTTAAGGTTCAGTTGCTGTTTCTTGGATATCTGGAGATCGTCAATCATCTAACTCCTGAGGGGAGAGGATAGTCATTATTGTTCCGCTGAACCTCTAATTAGTTGGGCTCAAACATATTCCCAGGACAATACCAGGTCCCAGACTTTGCTTCACATTATTTACCACAAACAGCTTGCTTCACTGACATTCTTAACATTATATGAGCTGAACTCTCTTCTCTGATTTGATACTTTTCTTCTGTCCATTCTTTTCATTTTATTTTGGTAGTACATTAGGCATTCTACTTTGTAAAGTGAGAAGCATATTCTTCTAATATTCCTATGAAAAGATGAAAACACATTTGAAACACTCATATCTAAGGCGCTTTCCCCTTTGGTAATATGATAATATATAAAGTAATTCCAAATTCATAAAAACTTACCAGACTTGGTGCTCTAGGACAACTTCCTAAATCAATGACTAGTCATTAAGAAACAAAAGTAACATTTTAAAATCCTTGAAACTCTGAGTTACCACAGGTGAACGGGTGTAAGGAATATTGTTGTAAAATAATTTCCAGTAAAAAAATAATCATTAGCTCATTTACAGAGGTAAAGCGTAGGTCTTAGGTATGACAATATTTCCATTTTCTTTTCTCAACTGGACACCCCCTGACCCTTACCATTGCTTATAGGTGGTGATCAGATAGATAATTTACTCTTTTTCATAGAGGGCATCCACAGTGGCTGATTAGCAGAATGTAGGTTAGAGTCTGAGGTTGTAGTTTTAGGTAGTAAAAATTAAAAGACATTTATATGCACTAAACTGGATATTTTGTTAATCAGTTATTCATTTCAGCTTAGTATTTCAATCAAAATGATCAGTGAGTAAAAATTGGATAGAATGCTATGAACTATGAGAGAGAATTACTATGAGAGTAATCCTATGAGAGTATAATTACTCTACTGTTCTCTCAGTGTCAGATAATTATTCTACTTACACTGAATACTGGGAAGTTAGAGGACGTAGTGGTTACCTTAAATTGAAGATAAAAGTAACATTATGTGAACTTTGGCTTGTGAGCCTGTTTTCTTTTCTCTTATGTCCTTTTCTGGTTTCTGTATGGTGGAAATATTTTTAAAGAAAAATCACTTTTTTAAAATGATCGATACCCTTGTACCAATCAGTGGGTAATGAGATGAGGTATGCTAGCCTCTGGTATTTTCTACCTCAGCAAAGAGGATATTGCTGAGATGTGTACAGCTGCAACAACTATTTCCTACATAAATGCATTTGGCCTGTCTTGAGTATCTTTTTATGTTGCCAGCAAACCCATTTATCTTATGATATTTTTAATCTTGTGTGTGTATGGTGTTTTATAAACTGCAAGGCCATTTCAAAAGCCTGTGAGTATACCTATATATATTTTTCAAGGCAGCATTATTTTCAAAAATAAATACCTTTTCTTGTACAAAAATTAATGACAAATACTTCCTTTACACAAGTTCAGAGACCAATAATTTCAGCTGTGTTTAGCAGAAATAGGTGATGTCAGAAGAGAAATATATACATAGTTAATACATGAATGAACAAGGAAAAACAATGTTTTCTGTGCATTAACAAATCATTTGGTAATTTAAGCCTTACACACAAGGAAAACAACATCTGTTATTTGTGATTAACATTTCTAATTATTTCTTTTGGGGTTGATGTCTTAATGCAATGACTTTATTTTCTATTTCATTAACAAAAAAGACCAAGGGAACAAAAAAGTAGAAAAAAATTTGAACTATTTTATGTGTATTCGAAATTTAGGAGATGCACCATCTTTAAGATAATTTTTATCTACAAGAAAACGTTTATAAGAGCAACTTTTGAAACGTTTTCAAATACTGTTTTGAAATAGTATATATCACTTTAAGGTTTTGTTTGGCATACTGCTAAAACAATTTTTAGATATTTGTAAGTCTAAGAACAACCCATAACAGTATCTACTATCAGTCACATTTTGGAAACAAATAACATGATTAGATATCTATACAGAGGAGGAGAATTGTTCATACAAATTATTCTAACTTTTCCTTATTTTAAAAAAATCAAATATTACTATCTCTTTCTGGTTTACCTTTCTTTTAGCTTTTTAAGCTTATTTTCCTTTTTATTACATAACATGGGCAAATATTCATTGTAGGAAGGTAGAGAACCATTTAGAAGCAATATTATCAAGAACAAATATTTTTTAAAACCTACAATTTTTATAATGGGCAAAAGTTGATAAGGCAAAAGCTTTCAAAAATTCAAATGAAATTTTAAAGTCATTCTGACAGGCGATAGATTTCAATGTTTTGGAAGTCGAAATACTCTAATAGGGAGATTTTCTCTTTGTATTTCCTTTCTTTCTTTTCTGGCCCCATTTTTTCCTAGCTCAATGTGGGATTTAGTGAGACTTTCAATACCTAATAGTTGACTTAAGGATTGATGCAGTGTTCTTTGATGAATAAATAAATAAATGATATTTTAGGCACGTGACCTGCTGATTCAGAAAAGATGGAAGAGGAGTATTACACTGAGAAAACGGTAGAGTAATTATCCTACACTGAATACTGGGAAGTTAGAGGAGGTAGTGGTAAGGAAAAAGAAAAAATATGATGAGATATAGAACAAGCAATATTAAAGAAATGGCCTATGGCCAGGATGTGCAGAAGCTAAAGATCCTGTTGTTTATATTCAAAAGTCCACAAGAAGATGTGATATTCTTAGTGTCTAGGTCTTCTGTAAAATAGCAATTCCCATTCTGAGGAAAACTATGCTGTAAGATAGTTATTGCTTGTGCTCTGTGCAAATTCCAATGACATTTCGTGTGTGCACATATGTGAAATTAATGTTTTATTTTGCATATCTAACTCTATTAAAAATGTCATTAAATAGTAAATATTTCAGAACTGTTACTAATTTTTTTTTTGCATGGCTAAAGCAAAATGTTGACCATGTAAAAAAAACTTTAAAGAAGTTGAAATTTAAAAGCAAATATGTTGAGAATCCATCTATCTTTATGTACAAATATACATCAAATATTTGAAAAGTAATATGGAAGATAGCAAAGAAAATGCAAGAAAATTGATATGATTTGGCTGCTTCTCCACCCATATCTCATCTTGAATTCCGATTTGTTGTGGGAGGCACCCAGTGGGAGGTAATTGCATCATGGGGGTGGGTCTTAGGCTCTTCTCATGACACTGTTTATGATAGATATTTACACAGTAACAGTTCAAATAATCATATCTGTCCTTTATAGAAAGAAGGCTCTAACTAGTGCAGAGAAATTACAGGAAAGCTAAAGAGAAGGACTACTCTTCATTTGCAAAGGAATGCAATTCAAAGATAAAAGTTGCTATATTCATGTCTGATTTCAATAAGTTTTGAAAAGCTTGTTAAAATTGAGGACATGACCGTTGAGGACATGAACGTTACACTGGGAATTTCTCCCTGCCCACAACTAAGCAATGAGAATTACAATATAAATGTTCAAATACATTATAACAATACAAAGTAAAACAACACAGCTTCATAAAAATAAACCTTTTCACGGACCATAAATGCTGGGAATGGAGAGGCGAGGCATTTGGGAAACACAGATACTTTTAGGGTAGCAGGAATCAAAACAACTTCATGAATGACAGAGAACTGCAGTAAGACTCACTACATGAATCAAGAAGGTTTAAAATGTTGGGAATGATGCCTGAGCTATTGCTTATTTCAATTAGTGTGCTTGCGGTAGCAGGAGAAATCATTGCAGATGGAGCTCGGGTCAAGTCACCCCTTGGTTGTATAACTGGAACTGGAATATTACCAATATAACTGAGACAGGAGCTTTTAGCCACTAATTGAATATCTGAGTCTGAAAAGTCATCCACAGGGAGTGCCCACCAAAGTCTTTAAAGAGGAAGGGTTAGTAGAAACATTGAGGAGAAAATTTCACAAGAAAATCTTTCCACAGAATTAGACCCTGCTGATTAAATTCAAAATCTCCTGAGAAACTAAGAAGGACATCAACAATTAACATCAATTGTGATACATTAGACTTGTAGAGCAACCTCAAAATGATTTTAAAATAAATTAAGTTCTGGAAACTATAAAATAAAGGAATAATGGTTCTGATGATAACCAAATATAATATTGATAGTTATCAATAAAAAGTGCACAAGCATCAGTTTACAATGCTGAGTCTAACACACAGAAATCATGTTGTTTTAACATAAACGTAGAACATGCAAAACATCTGAAAGTTGGCTAGGTTGGGGAGAGGGCAAGATGAACAACTAGCCAGGTGTAACACTTGCCAAAAGATGGACGTGCTTTTATTGAATCTTCAGAGGGAAGGTACCTAGAGTGGACAGAGGGAAGATACAAACTGGGGTGAAGGGAGAGAAAGCTGGGAACCCTGGACAGGGCTATGCACACTGGGACTCTGAACCACAGCAGCCCCAGGGGAATGGGTGAGTTGATTTGGCAAGGAACAATGTACTCTCACCATGAGCCTCTGGAACCCCAGCAAGAGAGGACCCCTTGACTACCACAGGCACTCAAGCTGGTGGGGAGAGCTGCTTAGAACAGTGATAAGGACAGCAAGACAGCTGGACGTGGAGCCCAGAAGGTTCAGTGTGGAAGCACTGGTACCGGAACATGACCAGGGACAGCCATCCCATCCCCCTAGGCTCTACTTCCTCCCATAGAGATTTTAGCCCTGGGGGATCTCTGGAGTGCAGTCTTGCCCATCAGATGAGGCTGGTTTGACTTGAGCACCCCTTGGTCTGCTGTCCTCTCCTGGAGCCCAAGCCTGGCCAAGCCTGCTTGCCAGGCAGTCTTGGGTGCCCTGGCAGCCCATACCATAGCTTCTGTGCCAGTGGACCATGCCTGACTGGTGGAAAGCTCCACTGAGGCAGCCCCTATAGCCATGAACCAGCCTGCCCACTCCCTCCCCATACTGCAGTTTCCCAGGGGCTCACAACATCCCCACATTGCTTTGCTGGCATGTGTCTGCACAGGTGGATGAATTTTGCTTTTCTTACCTGCCAGCACACAGGAGAGCAGTCTGCCTTCACCTTCTCATGGCCACTGACATTGCAGATGAAGCCTTTGTGGTCAGAGAGCCAGCAAACCCCACCCTCACTAGTGCACAGTCCTTGTGCTAACACTGAGCAAAGAACAGTGGCCCTCTCCCAACCTGAGCAATCACTCCTGCTTGCCAGGTACAGAAAAGGCACCAGGACCTGTGCCCTCCAGTGTCACACCCCCAAGTCAATACTACCTCCAGTGTGACTGTGCACAATTCTCCATTGGGGGCCCCCTACCCTTCCCAGTTGCATTGCCTCTGCCACTGTGAGTGCCCACATGGAGGCAGGCACTTCACCACCTGTTAGCACTCTGCCACAACTGCCACACCTCGACTTCCTCCCATGACAGTGGAATCCAAACCTCTAGAGGCCAGAGAACAAAGTCAGGGTCCAATACAAGTCCCCCAGAGTTACAGCACACTGTCCAGGAGTTAAGAACTGAACGTTGGCCTCCTAAAATCTTCCAGAAATGAAGCCAGTCAGCTGAATCCACCTTATACCATCATCAAACTCTCAAGGTCATCAAATAGGATAAAAACAAAAACAAAAACAAAAAGCCATCTAAAAGTAAGCAGCCTCAAAGATTGAAGGTAGATAAGCCCACATAGATGAGAAAGAGTCCGTGAAATAATGTTAGAAATGCAAAAACCCAAGGGCCTTTTTTCCTTCAAACAACAGGATTGCCTCTCTAGCAAGGGTTCTAAAACTGGGTGGAGCTGGCTGAAATGACAGCAATGGAATTCAGAAAATGGATAGGAACGAAATTCACTGAGGTACAGGAATATTTTGTAACCCAATGTAAGGTAGCTAAAAATCGTAATAAAACAATGTAGGAGCAGACAGACAAAATAGACAGTATAGAAAAAAATGTAATTGACCTGATAGAGCTAAAAAACAGAAGAATTTCATAATTCAATTGCAAGTATTAATAGAATACACCAAGTAGAAAAATCTCAGCTAGAAAACTGGCTTTCTAATGTCAAACAAGATTAGAGAAAAAAAATTAAAAAGAAATGAACAAAAGATCATAGAAATATGGGATTATGTATAGAGAATGAATCTATGACTGATTGCTGTACCTAAGACATGGGAAAATGAGACCAACCTCAAAAATACATTTCAGGATAACATCCATGAGAACTTTCTCAGACTAGCTAGAGATGCCAACATTCAAATTAAGAAAATGCAGAAAATCCCAGTATGATACCTTACAAGAAGGTCATCCCTAAGACATAGCAATTGCATTCTCCAAGGTTGAAATGAAAGAAAAAATGTTAAAGGCAGCTATAGAGAAAGAAGAGGTCACCCACAAAAAGAAGTTTATCAGACTAACAGTGAACGTCTCAGCTGAAACTCTACAAGCCAGAGGAGATTAGGGGGTCAATATTCAACACTTCTTAAAAAAATAAGTTTCAACCCATAATTTCATATCTGGTCACACTAAGCTTCATAAGAAAAGGAGAAATAAAATCCTTTTCATACAAGCAAATGATGAAGGAATTTGGTACCATCAGACCTCCCTTACTAGAGTACCCTCCCAAGACTGAACCAGGAAGAAATTGAATTCCCGAATAGACCAATAACAAGATCTGAAATTAACTCAGTAATAAATAACTTGCCAACCAAAAAAAAAAAAAAAAAAAAAAAGCCCAAGACCAAATGAATTCACAGCTGAATTCTACCAGATGTACACAGAAGGGCTGGTACCATTCCTGCTGAAACTTTTCCCAAAAGTTGAAAAGGAGGGACTCCTCCCTAACTCATTCTGTGAGGCCAGCATCATCCTGATACCCAAACCTGGCAGAGATATAGGAAAAGAAAAAGAGGCCAACATCCTTGATGAACATCAATGCAAAAATTCTCAGCAAAATACTGGCAAATTGAGTCCATCAGCACGTCAAAAATCTTATCCACCACAATTAAATAGGCTTCCTTCCCAGGATGCAAGGTCAGTTCAACATAGGCAAATCAATAAACGTGATTCACCACATAAACAGAACTAAAGATGAAAATCACATTATCTCGATAGATGCAGAAAAGGCTTTAAATAAATTTCAACACTGCTTTATGATAAAAACTCTCAATAAACTAAGCATTGAAGGAGCATACCTCAAAATGGTAACAGCCATCTATGAAAAATCCACAGCTAATATCACACTGAATGGGCAAAAGCTGGAATCATTCCTCTTGAAAACCAGCACAAGACAAGGATGCTCTCTGTCACTACTCCTATTCAACACAGTATTGGAAGATGTGGTCAGGGCAATCAGGAAAGATGAAATACAGGGCATCTAGATATGAACAGAGGAAGTCAAACTATCTGTTTGCAAACAACATGATCCTATATATAGAAAAACATACAGTCTTAGCCCAAAAGCTTCTTAAGCTGATAAACAACTTCAGCAAAGTCTCAGGATGCAAAATCAATGTCCAAAAACCACTAGCATTCCTATACAACAACAACAGTCAAGCCGAGAGCCAAATCAGGAATGTACTCCCATTCACAATTGCCACAAAAAGAATAAAACACCTAGGAATATAGTTAAGTGGGGAGGTGAAATATCTCTACAAGGAGAATGATAAAACACTGCTTGAATAAATCAGAGATGATACCAATAAATCCAAAAACATTTCATGCTCAGGGATAGGAAAAAAATAATATTATAAAAATGACCATACTGCCCAAAGCAATTTATAGATTCAATGCCATTCTTAATAAACTACCACTGAGATTCTTCACAGGACTAGATAAAACTATTTTAAAATTCATATGGAACAAAAATAGATCCCAAATAGCCAAGGCAATCCTCAGCAAAAAGAAAGTAGCTGGAGGCATACTGCTACCTGACCTCAAACTATACTACAGGGCTATAGTAATCAAAATAGCATGGTACTTGTTTAAAAATAGCAGACCCATAACAAATGGAAGAGAATAGAGAACCTAGAAATAAGACCACACACCTACAACTATCTGATATTCGACAAACGTGATAAAAACAAGCAATGGGGAAAGGATTCCCTACTGAATAAATGGTGCTGAGATAACTTACTAGCACTGTGAGGAAGATTCAAATTGGATCCCTTCCTTACTTCATATATAGTGAAATATTGGTATATCTTGAAGAACATATACCAATGATATTTGGGGCTGGGTAAGGAGTTTAAGAAGGGAAACTCGATATGACAAACATGCCAAGTTTCTCATATCAAAATTTAATTTTCATTTGAATATGAATTTTTAAATTGGATATTAACAAATCAAATCTAACAACTCTGTAATAGATATATGTTGACTGTATTATGCATGATCAAGTAAATTTTATTCTGGGAATGTAAGATATAGGATTATATCAAAACTTTGATCAATGTAATCTATTAAATCAATAGCTTAAAGGCTATAACCTGTACCTTTCAACAGATAATACAATTTAACATTCATTCATTATTAAGATAAACAACAAGCAAACAAAATTAAACAAAACTTCTAACTATATCAGAATAGCCAGGAACATCCTTAATTTTATAAAACAACATTAACATATCTATGGTAAAACTCACATTGCCATTAAAGTCAAGAAGAAGCTAAGGAAGACCTCCTTCCCCTTTATGACATGGTATTAGAGATCAGCATTGTAGTAAGATACATAAAATGAAAAAGAAGAAATAAAATCTGTATTATTTAATGTGTGTATCTTCATGCGAAATCAATACAAAGATAAACTACAAGAATCTAAGAAGAAAATTTTGTCATGATTGTTGGAAATATAATATTCAATAATGGCTTTTTGATACACCAGCTATAAGAAATTTTTAGAATCACATAAAATGTATTTCATTCTTAAATACCAAAAATTCTATATAAAACATTAACAGATTTTCAATACCTTTTGATTTTTTTTTTTAAGGACAGAAAAGGTGACCTGAATAAATAGAGCAAACTAGTGCATTTGGGAATTTGAATACTATGTAAAAATATCGTTTTTAATGATAAAAATATCACTAAAAGCTTAGGAAGATCCAAGGCAATTGAGAAAAAAAAAAAAAAACACAAGATAGGGAATTGACATCATCAGATTTTAACATATACTAATATTATGGAGAACAGTGTAATATAGTAACTGAATAGCTTAGCTTCATAATGTATTTTAAAACATTTGTTTCTAGTTTTTTTTTTTTTCAAATATACTTTGAAACTTGTTGTTTTCCTTGCTTCTCACTGAAAACCTCTTACACTGTGCTAGTGTAATTATGTGCTTGCTTGGAAATTCCAGGGGCTAATATTGAAGTGAACCAGTTTTGGTGGCCGAGCTGTGAGTTCCTCCCTATCCAGAGATTATCTCAAGGAAGTTAATTTACAACTGGCCACTATCAAGATGGCACCATCTCACACTTCATATGAACAATAGCTCTATATAGCCATTGGAACAAGACACATAGAATCCACACCCTGCACTGCTCCTGGTTTATCATACCAAGTTTCCTTTCTCAAACCCTTTACCCAGCCCCAAATATGGAATGTTCTTTCAGAGGCATGAGCCTGTCTGTTTCTCAACTGCTAGCACTTGAATAAAGCTGCTTCCCTTTCACCACACCTCACTCTGGTAGTCTAAGGGAGGAGACCACCCCTTGTATTGTCTTATGGCCAATTTCTGCCTCCAAATAAATAAGTAAAAACTAAAAGGCAGAAATGAAATCCACAGGCAGGCAGATAGCCCGGCACCACACCCTGGGCCTGGTTACATTATCTATAGATTCCAGACATCATATGGAGCAGCACTGTGAAAATCCCTGTCCCATTCTGTTCCGTTCTGATTACTGGTGCATGCAGCCCCCAGTTGTGTACCCCCTGCTAGGTCAATTGATCACGACCCTCTCACATGGACCCCCTTAGAGTTGTGAGCCCTTAAAAGGGACAGAAATTGCTCACTCAGGGAGCTCGGTTTTAGAGACCTGAGTCTTGCTGAAGCTCCCAGCTGAATAAAGCCCTTCCTTCTTTAACTCGGTGTCTGAGGGGTTTTGTCTGTGACTTGTCCTGCTACATGACTTTATAGCATCAAGCAGCTGAACTTGGGTTAATTACAAATTTGGCACCCTGTGTGAGAAGGTGCGTGTTTCAAGTGGCCTTTTGTCTGTCTGGTTTCCAATGAGTAGAGTAAATAGCCATGCAGTGTACTAGGGCTTACTTACCTGTTCACACTACTGGACAAAACAATGTCTACTTATAAAGGCTAGCTACTTGTGGTCAGCTGACTCCACAGCTAGGAATTCCAGGGGCCTCACAGTAGCTGCTGAGGATGCTTTTGCCTTGGAAAATTCCCCATTTGTTCACCCCCCACCCCACCCCCCTCCCATGGCATCAACTGTCTGCAATGCTTTGTTGGTGTAAGGAAAGCAACATATGGGAAGGTGATGGGCTTCAAGAACTTTGTAAGTCCACTGAAGTGCATCCAGAAATCCTCTGACTCTGCCATGTGGACTCTCTAGCCATCTAGACCTAGTATAGGTCATTTGGGGTGCTGTATGAACCTAACACAGGTCATTCCATGGTGCCTACTGGGTTTGAGATATGATTGAAGAACTTCTCTCCAGTCTCCTCTCTTTGGGGACGTTCAGAATCGTCTGTGTGCAATAAGATCCCTCTGTGTTGGTGTTTATGTTTAATGTCCCCCCCCACTTCCCCCCCACACACCCGTCTCTGAGGGTGTTCAGCAGTTTCCAATCTAGTCTATCTATAGAGCAGGGTCCCACTAACTAAAAAGATCAGGTCCATCTGGTTGTCAGAAGGCAGCTAGATAGAGCATTCCCCTGTTTCAGGAAATAGGCAGAATTTGTTATCCTGGGCCACTGATTTTGCCACTCTCTCTGATAATGAATTCTAGGCTAAAAAATATACAAAATTTTAGATATTCATATTGAGACTTATGGGGAGAGGAAGCTTGTGAACTTTTCTAGATAAGCCTGACACCCTGCTGATTGAGTTCTGTGCTGCTTATGTGAAAATAATATCAATAGTACCTGGGTTCAGTCCTCACATAATCCTCACTCTAACCTGTTTGCTTGTTTGGTCTGCCTTGGTTGTTATCACTCTATTTGTTATGGTTGGTGGGCCAGGAGGACTTGGACTCACTGCAAAGCTCAAGAGATAGAGAAAGCTATCCAGACTGTTACTAGCCACTGGCCCACATGAGGAACTCTTTCCTTGACATTGCTGGCTGTCATGGCTGTGTGGAGAGACTTATGTGAGCATGCCTGCTGGGACTGGGAGTGACATTATCCCCAGCCCAAGGAAGCTCATCTTACCCCTGGACCTTTGATCATGTGACATGCTCTATATAGACATAAAATTGGTGGCAGGGTTTCTATTCCACATGACATTCCCCTGGGGCACATCTTGGCTAATTGGAGAGCCTATAGCTATGAGCCCATGTCTAAAAAGAAAATGATTTCTTATTGTAACACTGTTTGGCATCTGTACAAATTGGATGATGATAAAATTTGTCATGTGAATGGAATCACCCAATATTATAAACTATCACTGCTGGAATTGTTCTGTCAGAGGGTTTGGAAAGTGGGCAAAAGTGTGCCCTATGTTCAGGCTTTTATCTTACTGCCTAACTAGGACTCAGGTTAAGGGGAAAACTGACTGCTGACTGAACAAAGCAATGAAAAACAAGGCTTTTCTCAAACCTGGTAGTAGAACCCAGGAAGAAAAAGACAATGAGGAAACAAGCCTCCTAAATGTTCTGAACCTGCCCCTCTGGCTGCTTTCCCAGTTGCTGTTCCGGCTGCTACTCTAGCTGCTTCCCTAGGGGCTTCTCTGGCCATTGCTTCAGCCTCACAACATTTGATGACATGGCTCTGGCCACTGCTCTACCAGTTCCCCTGGCAGTAGCTCTAGCAGTTCTGGCAGTGGCCCTGCTGGTTGTGGCTGCTGTTCCAGCTACTCTTACCATTGCCCCAAAAAGCCTTTCAATGTCTGCACTGACTGCTTGGCCCAAGACGCCTTGGCACCACCACACAGGGACCTAGTACCAATCACTGTGCCAGACCAAGCTACCTTGGTGCTGCAATACAAGGCTGTAGACCCAGAAGGGGTAGCGACAGCCCCACTCCAAGACAATGAGGTAATTGAAATGACATCCCCCCTCCAAGAACCAACAGGGCACCCAATTTGGCCAGAATAGCACTAGAAATGGAATCACTCATGAACCCATATGGCTTCAAATATCCTGGGACCCAAGGTGGCACTGTGCATTAAGACTAAATGTTATGTATACACACACATATATACACACACATATACACACACATATGCACATGTATATGCACACACATATGGACATATATATACACACACATACACACACATACACAACCCGATTATTCTCATGATATAATCCAAGCCATGCATGCATTGGAGACCCATGTTTCTGCTGTAGATGCCCTCTCCCAGGACCCTGTAGCCACTCTTAATACATAGACTTTTATATACAGCATGATTGCTATTCTGTTCATTGACCTCTTCAGCTGCTATGAACTTTATTGCTATTGTATGCTTTGAATGGGGATGCAAGATAGATTTTCTCAAAGTTCCTGGGTCCTCACACGTTAATACTCCAGCAAGTTCGTGTAAGTTTGGGACCTAGGAATTATTTCCTACTTCAAATGTACATATTCCTTTCTGGTGTCCCCTAACTGTGCCCCTTTTCAGCAGGAAGTAGCCAGATTGACTGTGTTGCCCACTCTCCATAGAAATTGAATGGAATTTGACAGTGGGGAGTTATAAACAAGTAGTTTAGCTTCAAAATGCATTTAAATGTTTTTTTCCTTCTTTCATAGTCTTATAGCCTCGAAATACACTTTGAAACTGTTTGTTTTCCTCTCTTCCCACTGGATACTCCTTGCACTGTGCCAGTTTATCTAGAATTGTGCTTGCCTATAAATTCCAAGGGCTATACATTAAATGAGCCAGGCACAGAGACTCAGCTGTAGGATCCTCCCCGTCTAGAGATTACCTCAAGGCAGTTAAAGTACAACCCTGCTGGCCAGGCACGGTGGCTCACACCTGTATCCCAGCACTTTGGGAGGCTGAGGTGGGCAGATCATGAGGTCAGGAGTTCAAAACCAGCCTGACCAACACAGTGAAACCCTGTCTCTACTAAAACTACAAAATTAGCCAGGCCATGGTGGTGAGTGCCTATAATCCCAGCTACTCAGGAGGCTGAGGCAGGAGAATCGCTTGAACCTGGGAGGCAAAAGTTGCAGTGAGCCGAGATCACACCATTGCACTCCAGCCTGGGTGACAGAGTGAGACTCGGTTTAGAGGAGGAGAAAGAGGAGGAGGAGGAGGAGGAGGAGGAGGAGAAAGAGGAGGAGAAAGAGGAGGAGGAGGAGGAGGAGAAAGAGGAGGAGAAGAAGGAGGAGAAGGAGGAGAAAGAGGGGGAGAAAGAGGAGGAGAAAGAGGAGAAAGAGGAGGAGGAGAAGGAGAAAGAGGAGGAGGAAGAGGAGAAGGAGGAGAAGGAGAAAGAGTAGGAGGAAAAGGAGGAGGAGGAAGAGGAGAAGGAGGAAAAGGAGGAGGAGAAGGAGAACCCTGCTACTGTTGAGATGGCAGTAGCTTGCACCTCAGGTGGACAATAACTCAAGGTAGCCATTGGAACAAGACAAACAAGACACATAGACCCTGTACTCTGCACTACTCCCTCATATTTTTCATACCAAGTTTCCTTTCTTCAGCCCCTTACTCAGCTCCAAATATGAAATGGTCTTTCAGATGCATGAGCCTTGCCATTTCCCAAGTAGTAGCACTTGAATAAAGTTGCTTCTTTTTCATCACACCTTGTTTCTCAGGTTGTGTCCTCTCAGTGGCAAGCAGCAGAACTTGAGTTGATTATAATACATTTAAATCCATCAATAGGCATAGATCAAGGGAAAATGTTGCAGAATGTTGAGTATATAGGGAGCATGAATGACACCATGGCATATGATAGGAGACACATTGAAAGACATGGAGGGCCAGGCGTGGTGGCTCAAGCCTGTAATCCCAGCACTTTTGGGGAGGCTGAGGTGAGTGGATCATGAGGTCAGGAGATCAAGACCACCTGGCCAACATGACAAAACCCTATCTCTACTAAAATACAAAAATTAGCTGGATGTGGTGGCACTTGCCTGTAAGTCCCAGCTACTCTGGAGACTGAGGCAGGGGAATCACTTTAACTTGGGAGGCAGAGATTGCAGTGAGCTGAGATTGCGCCACTGCACTCCAGCCTGGCAACAGAGTGAGATTCTGTCTCAAAAAAAAAAAAATCACCACCACCAACAAAAAGATATGGAGAAAGGCTGAGCTGTTAAACAGACTGTGTTAATTCAACTGTATTTTTTCTTACATACAGAATGAAGAAACAAGAACATATGTATTTGCAAGTGCTTGGTGGGGGCTGGGGAATGATGAAGGCTAAATTCTCACTTCCTGTTTTAAGAAATAAAAAGATCTTGCATTGAAGTGACTAAAAGCAAGAAAATTTCTCAAGTGACATTTTTTTAAAACTGAAAATATTTGCCTTTAAATGTAAAAATCTGGGATAAGATGGAATGAAGGTGGGCTCTGTTTTATTATAATCTTACTTCAGTTTTCCATATAATATGCATGGGTCGCTTTCTTGAATATGAATATTAAATTTTTTTTAAAAAGTTAGATTTTTGTCTTTTGAAATTTCAAACTGGCATCTCGAGTTTCCTATAAACATTTACAAAAAATTAATATACATTGTGATGTTTACAACACTTGCAGCACTGCGTACATAATAGACATTTCATTAACTATGCCTGATAAACCTGAACTTTTATCAGGGCGTTGAAAATCTAGCAAGTTCATCCAGAATTATAAATGTAAAATCAGAGGTTAATAATTGCTAAAACTTTTAAGGATAATGACTACATATTGGGTCATAAAGTCAAAATCATGTGTTACTATTAATTCAGAGACAATGGAGGGGTTGAGAAACCATAGTATGTGGGCAATATCTATCCTCCTTGTTTTCATATGGTCTACAAGCTAAAAATGGCTCTTACATCTCTAAATGACTACACAGGTGCTTATTTAATGTTCTCAATCTTGCCTTTTTGGCCCACAAAGCATAAAAATATTTTCATTCTGGCCCTTCAGAGAAAAATTTTGCCAACCTCCTGTCTATAGAATAAAGCATACATAAATTTGGTCAATTTTGAGAAAAAAAAAAAACCCTCAAATTGCTTGTTTAGCTAAATTTCCAAGTGTTTTCAATAGTGCAATTAATTAAAAATAGCTGATCCAGGTGTTCCAAGCAAGCACAGTCTCTAATTTGTCCCCCAGTGCCTGAACTAAGAAACTCTGCTACATAAACTGTTAAAAAATGGATAAGTTCCAGCTTTGGAATGTACCAGCAAATATATTTTAGACAGGGCCTATACAGATTTCTCCAGAAGCAAGGTAAACATCTGTTCTCTCACTTGATACAAAGTCTATATACTTGGCAGTTTCTGATGATCACTCTGCTAATGCATATGTTATAATTCTTGACTTCAGAAAGCTTATTCTTTTTTACTTGGGACATATCAATAGTCCAGATAATCCCTTTATAGACACTACACTTAGGTGGCTGTATAATTGGTTAATGGATAATACCCAAAGAATTATCAGTATAAAAATTCCAGCTTACAGAATGTAATACACATTCAGCTTCAATTCTATTGTACAAATTTGTAGAAGTAGAATTTGTATATGATTTGATACATCCACAAACCAAAGGTGAAGAATATGATGTAGAACCACATTGTTCAATAGGTAGCTACTTGCCAAGTACAGCTGTTTAAACTTAAATTCATTTTCTTAGTTGCAACAACTACATTTCAAGTATCAGTAGCCACAGATGTCTAGTGGCTACCATTTTGGACAGCAAAGACTTAGAACATTTTCATCATTATACAAATTTCTGTTAGATGGAGCAGATACACAAGATAAAGTGAAATTCAAACCAAAATCATGTCTGGAAATGGTGAAAAAAAACCCTCAATAGAATAGATACTTGTTTAATCTGACTGGTAATATACATCTCACTCTGGGTGTGAGGTAGTGAGTTTTAAGTGCATTTGAGTATTTGTGGTACATATCCTAGTAGAGATATCCAATAAACAAGTGAAAATATAATCTGAAACTCAAATGTCTTTTTTTTTTCAAATAGAGAAAAAAGTATTTAGTGGTTATTAACTTCTGGGTTTTAGTTGAATCTGTGATAAAGTTAATGGATAGGCCTTTGAGAGACACTGTCTCAGTCACTAATAACTGCTAACAATAGAAACCACTGTAGCTAATTCATGTAGCTGAAAGCATATTTGTGACTTCTAGAGATTCAGGCTTAGAGGTTATGCAACGAAAAGTCTCCCAACGATATCATTGAAATGTACCAGGAAAGACTCAGATATGCAACAGGCATCATTGGTGCTTGTCCCCACCCATGACCCTCACTGTGTTGTGCCTGTAGGTGGCATACCTCCACCTTCATCCTCACCCACTTTTGTTCCTCCTTTCCCAAGTCTCAGGTGAACTTGATTGGCAGAACCTAATTTCCACTCCTACACTCTATTAGCTATAAAAAAAAAAAGTCAAAACAGTAAGTTTTCCAACTTCTCCCTTAGGGTTGCACAACTCAAATTTATAAGATGTCCTAAAACATAGACATTATTTCCAAAAATTCCAAAATTTGCTAGAAATGTTGACAAAAATTCATAATATGTATGTCTGCATGAATATGCTTGATAAAGAATAAAAAACTAAGATACCAAAAATATTCAGCATGAACAATGCTGTGAAAGCCAGCAAACATCTGTATGAATGATGATGACATTGACAACTTGGGATTTTTTAAAATTTTACTTTAAGTTCTGGTATACATGTGCAGAACATGCAGGTTTGTTGCATGGGTATACATGTGCCATGTGGTTTGCTCCACCTATCAAACTGTCACGTAAGTTTTAAGTTCCACATACAGTAAGTATTTGTTCTAATGCTCTCCCTGCCCTTGGCCCCCACACCCCAACAGGCCCCATTGTGTGATGTTCTCCTCTGTGTCCATGTGTTCTCATTGTTCAACTTCCACTTATGAGTGAGAACATACAGTGTTTGGTTTTCTATTCCTGTGTTAGTTTGCTGAGAATGATGGCTTCCAGCTTCATCTATGTCCTTGCAAAGAAGATGAACTCATTCTTTTCTATGACTGCATAGTATTCGATGGTGTATATGGAATGGTACCACATTTTCTTTATCAAGTCTATCATTGATGGGCATTTAGGTTGGTTCCAAGTCTTTGCTATTATAAATTGTGCTACAATAAACATATGTGCATGTGTCTTTATAGTAGAATGATTTATAATACTTTGAGTATATACCCAGTAATGAGATTGCTGGGTAAAATGGTATTTCTGGTTCTAGATCCTTGAGGAATCACCACAATGTCTTCCACAATGGTTGAACTAATTTCAACCATTAGTTCACCCCACCAACAGTGTACAAGTGTTCCCACCAACAGTGTAAAAGTGTTCCTGTGAAACCCTGTCTCTACTAAAAAAATACAAAAAAAAATTAGCCATGTGTTGTGGCAGGCACCTGTAGCCCCAGCTACTCCAGCTACTCGGGAGGCTGAGGCAGGAGAATGGCGTGAACCCAGGAAGTGGAGCTTTCAGTGAGCCGAGATTGTGCCACTGCACTTCAGCCTGGGCAACAGAGAGCAATACTCTGTCACCAAAAAAAGAAAAAAGAAAAAAAAAAAAGTGTTCCTATTTCTCCCCACATCCTCTCCAGCATCTGTTGTTTCCTCACTTTTTAATGATCACCATTCTAACTGGAGTGAGATGGTATCTCATTGTGGTTTTGATTTATCATTTCTCTAATGACCAGTGATGAGCTTTTTTTTTTTTTCCATATGTTTGCTGGCTCCATAAATGTTTTCTTAGTCATGTAGTTGTTTTCATTTTTATTTCTCATATACTTATGTTATTTTTATCTGATTTTCTTGGTCTAGTGTGTTGACTTTAGTTGCAGTTTTGGTTTAATTCCTAGCTTTATTATTCAACCACGGATTACTTGACAGGCTATTCATTCAATCAATGAACAGTTATTTACTGCCCATCATGTGTCAGGTATTTTGTTTGGTTCTGTAAATATAGTGAGCACAGTAGTCATGGTCCCTGTCTTCACAAAGTTTAAATCTCTAAAAGTAAAAATTAAACTCCACACTTAAAATTATACTGAGAGTTAATAAATCAATGCATCTACAAGGTTAGCACAGAGGTGAGTGGCTGATTTATTTACTCACTGATGAATTTATTTAACCCATTGCAACCATTCTTTCCTTATGCTTATGATGTTATCTTGGCAATTACTTTTGAACTAGGCTGTTCAAGTTCCCGGAGTTCTGTTTCTGAATCCCAGATTGTTCTAACTCCTGTGGATAAATACAGTTGGTCCCTTGTATCTACATGTTCTGTATCTGCAGATTTAACCAACCCTGGATCAAAAATATTCAATAAACAACTTTTCAAAATATATAGTATATTAACTATGTAGTATTTACATTGCATTAGATATTCTAGAGATTTTACTTATGCTAGATGCATAATTTAGTGATTAAAGCATATAAGAGGATGTGTGTAGGTTGTATGCAAATGCTACTCTATTTTATATCAGGGACTTCAGCATCAGCGGATTTTGGTCCACAAGAGGTCCAGGAACCAATTCTCTGAGGATATCAAGAGACAGTTGCATTCCTGGCAAGCTACCTAACATTCTGTTTTTGGTGTTCCTGTGATACTATATCTCCTCCCCTCTGGTGCATTTGTTCTTTATCCCTTAACAAACTTCTTTGAAGGACTAGTAGTTCTTCCTCTTGCCTAACAATAAAATATTTAGAATTATTTTCACCTTCCGATGGCCTAAATGCTCCCAGTTTTTTTCTGTTGAGTCTTATGGGGGCCGCCATAGGCTCTTGGCACCCTAAGTTTACTGAAAATTTACTGACATAAAAGCAGGTTGACGGAAGAAAAGGCATACAAATTATGTAATATGTATACATGTGAGCCTTCAGAAGGAAGTAACAGAAGCTTATTATACCACCTTGAGGTTACAGAAAGAAGGAGGGCTTGTGATGGTATAATTTTAGAAAACCCTAATGACTCCTCCAAATGATTCCTAGATCTGCTAAATGTGACTGTATTTGGAGATAGGGCCCTTAAAGGGGCAATTAAATTAAAATGAGGCAAGTAGCGTGGGCTCTAATTTAATATTACCTCCTGAGGGCTTAGGTGGATCTCTAGATGCTGATGAGAACCCAGCACCAGCTGCTGTTCCAAGTTCTTAACACCACTGCAAGAAAGAATTCAGGGACAAGTCAGAATAAAGCAAACGGCAAGAAACTTTCATTGCAAAGCCAAAGGTGAAGAGCAGGAGCATGGGCATACTCAGGAGAGTGAGTTGCAAATAGAGTTTGGTTTTCTAGTTTTATGGGCTCTTCTAATTAGGGTGTGGAATAATCATGAGGTTTTCTAGGAAAAAAGGTAGAGATTTCTTAAAATTGAGGTGCCACCCATTTTTATATTAAATACAGACATGCTCAGATCCGTCATGACGCTGGTTGGTGTGTGATTTAGTTTGGCAAGGAGCATATGATTAGGTCTGGGGTAGGGAATGTGTCAAATCCAACACTATGTTGGACCTAGATGGTTTTAAACCAGCTTAACCCAGATCTTGTTGGTTAGGGTCTTACCAGCCCAGGCTTGTCCTTGTTTTTATAGCTAATTTTAACAGTTCCTTTCTTGCTATGTGAAATGGCTGTTTGATATTTTCCTACTCCTGTGACCATTCAGTATTCCTATTTTTTGGTTATTTTTTTTAATTAGGGAGTGGAATAATCACTAGGTACTCCAGGAAAAGGAGATTTTAGAGACCCCCAGTTACTGATCCCTTTCTCTCTTACTTTAGTTTGCCTGGAAGAGGCAGAGACATGTCACTGTGACCAGGGGTTTGGCCATCTTATCTGTCTTATTTTGGATTTTCTCTTATCTTGTAGTTTCTTTGCTTAGTTTTTAACTGTTTAGGTTTTTCTACCTGCCTACAACCGACCACCCAAGTACTACTCTTGTCTCAATGTGACTGGCCATATAAAGAGGACATCTGAACCCAGAGAGACTCCAATATACATACTAATGGAGAAAAAAATCATGTGAAGACACAGCAAGCAGGCAGCTATCAGCAAGCCAAGGAGAGAGGCTTCAGAAGAAACCAAACCTCCTGATACTTTGATTTTGAACTTCTCACCTCCCCAAGTGTAAGAAAATAAATTTCTCTTATTTAAGTCACACATTCTGTGGTATTTGGTTATGGCTGTTCAAGTGAGCTAAAGCACTGTAAATGAAGCAGAAAATATATGTTTTGCCCATGATCAACCAACTTAGGGAGAAGCGGGGAACATGACTCAAACATAGATCTGTTTAATCTATGTAAATGCTCTTTCCCGTTTCACCATGTTGGCTCACAAAAACAGCAGCGATAATATCTTCAGGTTATTATGAGTAACATTTTGTCGATGGAAGTTTTTATATATTCTCAAAGGAGAGCATAACATTTTCTCTACAGAATTTTGTAAGTCAAGGTTGAGTAAGGGTGGAGGAATTGACAAAATGGCCCACGTTTTGGGGCTCATTTGTCCATGGTTCAATGTTTTCTTCTAATATCTACTGGACACAGACTATTTGCTTTAATTTTCCAACTGAGGGGATTATTTGTCAGTGAATAAAGGGAGGAACTAATTTTTAAATATTATTAGTTTCTCTCTGTATTTCACTAGAAGGCAGAGAGCAGAACCAATATCATTTCTGTGATCTGTGCCCCATGTTTCACCTGCAAGTTTTCAGACACTATAAGCAGACAATCCACCATGTAAAGCTGGAAACTGATTACCAATAAGCAACTTTTTATTGTCACTCATCTAACCTTTACTATGTAAGAAAAAGTCAACTCTGATTTCACTTATTTTTAATGTTTCCTGGGATTATAGAAAAGTCCTTGAGCCTTGTCTATTTTTGTAGGAGTCAGCATTTTCACAAACATGATTCACATAGGGTAGAATCACTTTCAAGGAGTGTGACATTCTGAGTCCACAGTCTCATAACGCTAAGGTGAAGAAAAAGAGTAAAAGATCTCATATCTATAATGAATTTCAAAAGGCAAATTCTAAATAACTCAGACATTTTACCAAGTTATTGCATAAGCTTACATTTGCAGTTTGAATTCATAATCAAAATAATGAAGGTGAAACCTTCTATTAGAAAATGATACATTCTTTAGATTGAGACACTGAACTGTAACCAACTACAAAAACAGAATGTCCTAATGAAGCTAAAGTTGTAAGATTAATTGCTCCCTTATATTCACTTTTAATGAAGAATAACAATTGACTTGACAAACTAATTATTATAATATCCGGGTCTACAGTACGTAGTAAGAGTTATAATGTACCAGTCAATCAAAATCGTTCATTTCTGTTATTGGGCTTGAAATCCTCAACTTTGTTTGTCTTGTTAACTAAATGACATATGAAAATTACTAGAAGGTGTTATTCTCAAGAGAGAATAGAAGCATTAAATATTCTGCACATAGTTCTATTGCAATTGATGTTGTAAAATGGTTTTGGGTACATTGAACATGCATTCTTTCCAACTTTATAATTATATTAGCATGAGGCATATTGAAATGGAAATTTTGGTAAGATGCAATAAATCTTAGTGTATTCTTAATGTTAGATCGTATGGGCTTTTATAGACTCAAGGGAGATTAGATAAAATTTAAAACATAAACCTCTAATAAAATGTATGTTGGAGGACATGATGATACATAGAAATCATTGCTGATGTTGCTGGATGATTTTCACACAAATTTTTAGCAGCTCTCAGCTTTCACTTTAAAAAGTAGACAAGGTATATTTTCTAAGGAATTTATTTTTTTAAGCGCTTATATTTATAATTTATAACCTAAATGCGTATAATTCTTCTTTCCATTGCAATTCCAACTTTCTGATGTAGAAACATGACTGGGCAAATACAACACCTTCACATTTACTTTTCAAAGCTCCTGCCATCAAAACACAGAGGAAGCTACAATAGAAAGAAGGAATATGAAGGAAACAGTCCAGGAGTCCAGCATCTAAAGAAGATGGAAATGTAAAAGCCTGTTTAGTAATACAATGTGAATGAGAATTCAAGAAAGATTTTCTAGATGTCAACAAGGTATTACTGTAATAGAGTGCTGATGTATTCCCAAGAGATATCTTCACATCATATCTGATGGGAAGAAGTAGAAATTTTGTATATCTTCTCACCTAAAATACCATCAATTTTAAGTTACCACTACCAATTTTACTAACTCAGCACTTTCTAATCAATTGAAAATGTTATTTAAAAAGCATTTTATTTTTGCATCTTTGCTTTCAATGTTTATTTTAGATACCAGGGTATACGTGCTTGCAAGTTAGTTACAAAGGTAATATTGTGTGATGCTAAGTTTTGGAGTATAATTAAACTTGTCACCCAGGGAATAAGCATCATAACTAATAGGTAGTTTTTCAATGCTTGGCTCCTTTCTCCCTTCCCTGTCCAGTGTCTACTGCTCCCAACTTTATATCCATGAGCACTCAATGTTTACCTCCTACATTTTTTTTGAGACAGGGTCTTGCTCTATTGCCCATACTGGAGTACAGTGATGCAATCACAGCTCACTGCAGCCTTGACCTCCCAGGCTGAAGTGATCCTCCCACCTCAGCCTCCTGAGTAGCTGGGACTACAAGCAGGTGCCACCACGCCTTGCTAATTACATATATATTTTATATATATATATGTATTTTTATATATGTTTATATATATATTTTTTAAGAGACAAGGTTTCACCATGTTGCCCAGGCTGGTCTTGAACTCCTGAGCTCAAGAGATCCACCTGCTTAGGCCTCCCAAAGTGCTAGGGTTACAGGTGTGAGCCACCATGCTCAGCCTAGCTCCCACTAATAAGTACTTACATGCAAAATTTGGTTTTCTGTTTGTGCTTTTGTTTGATTAGGATAATGGTTTCCAGCTGCATCCATGTTGCTTCATAGGACATGATTTTGTTCTTTATCATGGCTGCATAGTATTCTGCAGTGTATACATATCACGTTTTCTTTATCCAATCCACCACTGATGGGCAACTGGGTTGATTCTCCATCTTTGCTATTGTGAATAGTGCTCTAATGAACATATGGGTGTATATTTCTTTTGGGAGAACAATTTTTCCTTTAGTTATATACCCAGTAATGTGATTGCTGGATTAAATGCTAGTTCAAATCTTAATTCTTTGAGAAATCTCCAAATTACTCTCCGCAGTGGCTGAGCTAATTTATATTCCCACCAACAGTCTATAAGTATTTCCTTTTCTCCACATCTCCAGCAACATCTGTTATTCTTTGACTTTTTAACAAAAGTCTGACTGTTGAGATGGTATCTCATTGAGTTGCATTGCTCTCATAATTAGTGATCTTGAGCATTTTTTATGTATTTTTTGGCTGCTTATATGTTTTTGAGAAGTGTCTGTTTTTGTACATATTTTGGCAAATATATTTGTTGCATACCACTCTTGAACATATATAAAAAGGAAATGTAAGAAAAACTAAGTAGTCAAGTGATTCCTAAAATTTCTTCCCAATTCAAGTTTTTTGAAACATAGTTTGACTTGAAGTAAGAAATTTCTATAATTGCTGTGCATTATTGTCCTTTAGGACATAAAGATAGTTGGTAATGCAGCATTCTTAAAACAATGCTTACTATTGTGTTTGTGTTTACATTGCTGGCATTTTTTTGGTACGTTGGTGCCGTTTCTTTCTTCTAAGAGATGTCAACAGAAAGTAATCAGACAACAAACCTCCTATAGGTTTGACTTGTATGTGTGGGAGTGTGTGTGTTTGACTGAAACATGGAAGAGTTCCATTTTTCTGCTCAGATAACCAGAAATAACCAAGTTTGTGCACATACAAGGAAAAAGTACATCATGTCCGTGACCAGACCAAGAGTAAGTATAATATGTAATCACGTAGTAAGACATAGGCCAATTTTAGATATATTAAAATATGAAAAGCAATGTCATTTAAACTTGAAAAAATATAAATTCCATCAGGGTTATTCCATATGAGTTTAATACTTCTAAAAACATATCCTTATTCTATAAACAACTAACTAATAGATTTAACTTTACTTACTATTGAAATTTCTGCTCAAAATAAAGAAATGAGAAGATAGGCTCTTTCTTGGGTACCACATAAAATGTCATTTCCTACAGCTTGTGGAGTTGAAGTCATTCTTCTATATACAAAGGAAATGATTACTTCTTCAAACTAGGGCTTTTTTAGTTGGATCTCAAAATTTAATATAGTATCTGAAATTGATCCAATCATTTATTGTTTATATATGTATATTTAATTAATAAAGCAATCTTAAAATATTAACAAGGATAATGCATTAGTTTGATTCTGATCATGTTCCACTAACTTCGTCTCACTAAGCTGCTGTCAAATATGCACTAGCTATGAATAAATAAGAAAACATCCCAGGCCAAATCTTGGATATTATTGTTTTCAACTTTTCTCTGTTTTTGGCCTTTTGGTATACCTTAAAGGAAGTAACAATCATTTGGCAGTACAAATCTTATTCCAAAGTCTTTGCTCCACTAAACAAAGATAATTGCTTTGGTCCTGCTCTTGATTCAGATGTTTTTGCTGATCAAGACTACATGAAGTCTATTTTCCATGTGCTCTCTTATGATACTTCATCCTTTATCCATCCATGGGCTATGTTTTACTATACGTCGCTGGTTACTCTATATTTTCTCTAATGAGTTAGTCAACTGAGTCCCTTCCACTCAGTGTCTCTTTTTCTCTCTCTCTAGAAGTATGTGTACTACTCTAATATTTCCTGATTGTTTTTTACCCAAACTTTGCTCATACATGAATAGATTATTAATCAACAAACCTATACTTAACATTACTAATAACGTAGCAGACAGTAGGAGGAAAACTTTCATTTATGCTTTTGTATTTTTATTTACTTGCTTTTATATTTTTCAATCTGTACGTCTTTAAAGGAATCATTTAAAACCATTTTTCTGGGCAGGCATGGTGGCACACACCTGTAACCCCAGCTCTCTGGGAGGCAGAGGAAGGTGTATCACCTGAGGTCAGGAGTTCGAGACCAGCCTGACTAACACGATGAAACCCCATCTCTACTAAATACAATTAGCCAGGGGTGGTGGTGGGGGCCTGTAATCCCAGCTACTTGAGTGGCTGAGGCGGGAGAATTGCTTTAACCCGGGAGGCAGAAGTTGCAGTGAGCCAAGATTGAGCCATTACACTCCAGCCTGGGCAACAAGAGCGAAACTTCATCTCAAAAAAAAAAAAAAAAAAGAAAGAAAGAAAAGAAAAAGAAAGCCATTATTTGCATTATTTGGAGGGTAAATGTAGTTAAAAGTAGATAAGATAGTCTAGAAATCCTTTTAAGATATATAAGTTGTGGTATCCCAATAACACTAAAAAACTAATTAGAGCCTCTGAAACAGTTGTAGATCTTTCTTCTTTAATCAGAATTCCTCTCATCAGGGTCATCTGACATAACTACGGGGGCTTTCAGTGTCAAGTCTTCTATTAATGATATAGGAGCCTTAACTTTTAAAAATACACATAGGTATAGACATATTGATATTGTATATTCTGTCCACATTTCAGTGGACATTCACATAGTCTCTAGAATGCACTGACTCCACGTGGAGAGCACTGCTCTAATGTAAGCTTCTTGGTCTTGTCACAAGGTCAGTGATGTGAATGTTTATATCTTTCTTCAGTTCTTCTGGGTTGATTGACCTCTGCGTATGTAGACTTTACTAGTTGAAAAATTTCAATATCTTACAAAAAGCAAACCAAAGAGCAACAAAGAAAATTTGGTTTCTATGTTGCTTTCTTGTCCCTGGATAAATGTTACCCCTTGGGTAGTAAACAAGAAAAAAAATGATTAAAATATGCCAACTTGCTTTGAAATCTCGCAATTGCTGATAAAATGTAATATCTTTGGCTTTTTTCTCATCTGCTATGAAAAAATTACATAAGCAAATTCCTCTTCTTCCTGCATTTTTCTTTCTTTCTACGAGCTGGATAACACCGGTAAAGAGGTTAAATCAGCCTATTTCTTCTGGGCATTTTTTTCTTCTTTGCAATTTGTATGAACCTCTTTACAATTACATATTTTTGAAATAATTCTGGCTTTCCTACTTTGATGAGAAATTGGCCAATTCTCAATATTGAGTTACATAATCATTTGACTATTTAATCTGTGTGAAGCATATGTTAGAAACTAGAGATGAAAATGTGGTTGTAAAGCCCTTATAAAACTGAGTCTAGTGAGAAAGACAAGTGCACAAACATGTAATACTAATAAAATCTGCTATACGTATTAAAATCAAGGGAAGAATTAATTCTGCTTCAAAAGCAGAGAAAACAGTTTTGTCTTGAATGATGAATAGCCATCTGCCAGGAAGACAAGAAAAGCAGGAGAAACTACATGGGGTATTAAAAATACTTGGTTCCATATTATGTTTAATGAGTAAGGAAGGGAGAATGACTGAAAAGGAAGTTCAATTCATTTAGAAATTTATTCAAATGTAAAAACCTTCCATTCATTTAAATTGAAATGATTAAAATAATTTTTAAAATAAATTTTATAAAAGTTTTGGAGATACAATACAAATATAAGCTAGAGCTTTTTTGATAAATAAAATATTTCTGATTAACTTATAAAATAAATTTGAAGGCAACTGGGTAGCTAAAAAAACTAAAGAGAATTGTAATAAGATCTAAGAAAGGGCAGGCTGAAAACTTGTGTAGAAGGAAGTAATGTACATTTTCTTCAATATGTTTTCATTAGAATATCCCAGTTTCAAATATGTTATATTGTTGTGTCTGTCTTATAAAGTTTAACTTTCATGGGAGAAAGTGCCCAATTGAATTAGCTTGGGTCATAGACTCACAATTTGACCAGGTAGAAACAGGGGCAGCCCACATGAGATTGGGCAGGGTAGTTTTCCAAAAGACATTACCACCAAAAAAGGTTGGAAATAAAAATATGCTTGGAAAAACAACACTTATTCACCCACTGGCATTCATTTGCTTCTCAGCATAAACACAAAATCCTTTTGTTTTAACAATTTAACTTACTTAGCATCCTTTATGATTTTATATACACATATGTGTATATATTTATCATATTACTATATGCTATTATACCATATGTCATACATATATATATATATATAAAAAATCTCCTTCCCTTCCCAAAAGTCCATCAGCCCAAACTCCAAGTTTCTGCAGAAGCTTCACAATCTGAATAAGAACAAGAAACATTTACTTTTTAAAAAAAATTATGTTTAAGTTCCAGGGTACATGTGCAGGATGTGCAGGTTTGTTACATAAGTAAATGTGTGCCATGGTGATTTGCTGCATCTGTCAACACATAATCCAGGTATTATGTGGAAGATTAGATGGTGATTCCTCAAAGATCTAGGACCAGAAATACCATTTGACCCAGCAATCCCATTACTGGGTATATAGCCAAAGGAATATAAATCATTCTATTACAAGCATACATGTACGTGAATGTTCATTGCAGCACTAGTCACAATAGCCAAGCATATTGTGAATAGCACTTGGCTATTCACAATAGCCAAGACATGGAATCAACCCAAATACCCATCAATGACAGACTGGATAAAGAAACTGTGTACAAATACACCATGGAATACTATGCGGATATAAAAAGGAATGAGATCATGTCCTCTGCAGGGACATGGGTGGAGCTGGAAGCCATTATCCTCAGCAAACTAACACAGGAACAGAAAACCAACCACCACATACTCTCACTTATAAGTAGGAGCTGAACAATGAGAACACATGTACACAGGCAGAGGAACATCACACACTGGGGTCTGTTGGGGAGTGCATGGGGAGAGGGTTCTTTATAGATACCTTTTAGTCACATGTATCTACAGTGTTTCCTTTATTAGCAGTATAAAGAGGAAATATATACTAATTTTAGTAGAACCTAACACCATACTTCCTCAATTGTACAAATCTGTAACTTGTATTTACAGTGTTCCTATCCTAACTTTCCCCTTCCTTGTGCCCAATAACTTACCTGTATGAAATACCTTGCCTAAAACTTTATCTGAAAAACTTGAAATAATCCTGCCTAAACACTTCAGAATTTGCAATCTTTTAAAATTTACAACTGCTATATTAGTTTAAAATAGTACACCCCCAATCTTATATTTTTCTTTACTTTGTCTAACAGAAAACCTATTCACCAGCAATTCAAACTATTTTTTTGTTGATGGATCTGGTGCTATGAAATGCCTAAAATAGACACATAGCATTATTAACTGCCAATGTAATGTAACCATGTTTGTTTGCTCTATTGGAAGCTGACTCTAGAGTGGCAAAGATGGGATTTATTTTAAAGAACAAAAAAGAATGTACTTTACAATCACCATGCCCACATTCCCATATCCATTTCTTGGCTCTTGGTCTTATATAATCTGGCTTTAAGAGAAACAGCACCATATAGATAAATGGTTTAGAAAATATAGCATATTCCCCATTACAGTGCCCAAACCAAAAGGTGTTGATAACAGTGTCTGGTATCACATTATTTGTTAAACTTTTATGAGAGTCTAGTAGCATGTCAAGAGATATTTCTCTGAGGTTAACTACCAAAAGGATGGCTTTTCTCTCTCAACGTGGGATCCTATTCTCCAACTGTGAGAGCAATGCTTCTCAAAGACTATCTCCAGTTGGCCATAGGACACTTTGAGAATCACTACCTCTGTTTTGTCTTCTGACTAGTTGAAAAACTATCAGCAATGTAACCTGATACTGCTTTTCTAACTGTGTGACCCTCACAATTTTCAGTTTTTTATTGCACCAGGTAAATGGGTTATAGTAGGACTTCTTGATGTATTCAAAACCCTAAGTAGCCTTCCAATTAGGCTCTTTCCTCCCTCCCTCCCTTGTTTTTTTGAGATGGAGTCTCACTCTGTTGCCAGGCTGAAGTGCAGTGGCATGATCCCTGCTCACTGCAACATCTGCCTCCCAATTCAAACAATTCTCCTGCCTCAGCCTCCTTAGTATCTGGGACTACAGGCATGTGCCACTGTGCCCAGCTAATTTTTGTATTTTTAGTAGAGATAGGGTTTCACCATGTTGGCCAGGATGGTCTCGATCTCTTGACCTCGTGATCTGCCCACCTCGGCCTCCCAAAGGACTGAGATTACAGCATTTCACTTACTACGTATCTTGATCAGTCTATGGAACATTCAAACTCCAGAAATTTTCCTGAAATAAAACTTATAAGATCTTCTGTTTTGCTGGGTTATCTCCCACCCTATAATACTCTTGTTTATGCATCTATATGTAACATAAAATACTCCTCTCTAGGATTAACATTCTCATTGTTATATGATGGTCACTGTAAGAGTAAGGCCACACCAGGAATGAAACTGTGATACAGAGCAAGGATACAGGAGCGTGGGAGGCCAACAGCTCCAAAATGTGTCCAACACTGTAATCCCTATAACCTGTAAATACATTTTTTTACATAGAAAAAAGTCTTTGCAGAGACGATTAAGTTCAGGATCTTGAGATGGGGAGATTACCCTAGATTAACCCAGTGCATACGAGGTCATCATTAGGGTTCTTATAAGAGGGATACAGGAATTTCAGAATCAGACAGAAGATGTGATGAGGGAAGTAGAGGTTGGAATGATTCGTTGCCACTAGCTAAGGAATTCAGATAGCCTTTAGAATGTGGAAAAGACACAGGAAAAGATTTTCTCAAGAATGTAGCCTTGCTTTATTCATTTTAGACTTGACATCTGGGACTTTATCACTTTGTTTTAAACCACTATGTTTGTGGTAATTAAAGTAGCAGTAGAAAACTAATACAAAGAATAAAGGGATACTATTGGTTTTACTGGGAAAAATTAACTTACTCAATAGCCAATACCAGTAACAAGGAGCTGTGTTAGTTTATCCTAGTAAGGCAACAGCATTAGTGACAGTGGATATAGTTGGAGCCATTCTTTATTTCAAGAATCCAATAATTTTTCTAAGACTCATTAGAAATTTTTCAAGACAAATGAAACATCTGTATATGGATGATTTGGAGGTATTCACCCTGATGTACTTTTTGGGTCTTTTATGGTGGCTCTGATATCTTCAAATA
Source organism: Theropithecus gelada (assembly GCF_003255815.1). Taxonomy (NCBI): domain Eukaryota; kingdom Metazoa; phylum Chordata; class Mammalia; order Primates; family Cercopithecidae; genus Theropithecus; species Theropithecus gelada. The sequence continues at coordinate 52,158,852 of NC_037683.1, read as the reverse complement.
ACCCAAGAATGTGTTGTTGCTTTTGTAGGAAGAGGTGTCTCCAGTGGCTTCCTCCTGACCATTCCTTCAATAATAATTCTTACAATATCGTCAGTGGAGGATTCTGCCGCTTCCCGATAATTTGTATCCAAATTATTACTCTCAGGAAAATGAGAAAAGCAGAACAAAATGAAACACAGATCCGTTTGGGGTCAGAATCAGGCATTCTCTATCTGCTGAACCCCATTAGCCAGTATCACTTTTACCTGCAGGCCACAGTGGTATTCTGTACCTTTATGTACCCAATGCTCTCTGAAAGTTTCAGTTATTTCTCATTAATCCAGTATAAGGTTGTTACGGATATTGATACAGGTTTCTTTACGGAGGGCTAACAAAAGATTCGAAGTATATATTTGTGGATGTAAATTTTCTTCAAGAGACCACAATATTTTATTTCTAGTAGCCTACTGGCTCATTGTCACAGATGTATACAGACCTTAACCTTCCATGTGATCTAGTTATCTTTCAATCTAGTGTGTTCAAAATAACCACAGTGACTGAATGGATGTACATAAAAAGATTCCATCTTCCAGCACCTCAAAGTTTGTGACAGTACCTCCTCTAAACATGAAGAGAGGTTTTTGGTCTTCCTATGTCAGTTAGCAAATTGGATCCAGCTTTGCTTTATCTAAACCAGAACAGCAGCTGGCTACTTGAACTAGCTCACTGAATGCAGGAACTCTGCTGAGAGTAACTACTCGGTAAATCCAGTCTGAGCCAAATTCGTAATCCTCAGTTCCCTCCTTGACTAAGCATTCTCAAAAGCCAATCTTACAAATAATTTCCAGGCTTTGAGTACACAAATTAACAAATTCCCATAAATCCTTCTGGGACTATTAGCTTCACTATTTGAATTCTATATTTCAATATCTGTATATATTCATGATTTTGGCTACAAGGTTCTCCGTACAGATTATTTGATTTCTCTTGCAAGAGAAGATGGATTATTTCCATAAGGGGATATATATCACAAAGATTTGAGGGATCAGAGTTCTCCAACTGATCTTATTTTCCCATATATTGCACTCTAATCATTCCAATTGTTAGGGCTATATTAGTTCTAGAGTTGTGCCTGAACTTTACATAAGAGAACTGAAAAGGTTGTAAATTTGACTGACTTTTAATTCAGCAATGTACGGAATTAATCTCTGAAGTTGTTTTTTCAGTGATCTTAGCCCTAAAGCTATAAAGACACAGAAGAGGTTCTTTCAACACAGTCACAGAAAGACCCTGAGTTTCAGTCCATGCCTTGAGGCAAGAATGTTAAGATTTGAGCTTGTCATTCTTTTGCTTTGCTTTTAAAATATTGAATACTGTCAGAAACAACTCTCCTTCCCCATGCTTGCAAAATTATTCGACCTCTCTAAGCTTTTCTGACAGCAGTTAGTCACCCAACGCTGTGCTTTTGTTGGACGCATGGTTCCAGGTGACCACAGGGAGATACTTAATTAGTTATTTCACTGCTGATTACCTTGGGGCAGTTAATTTTCAGTTCTGGAGTGCTAATGGGAATCTCAAAAGTCATTTCTTGCATTTCAATGCCATAAGCCATTATAAATACCCCGAATTTCACTGAGGATCTGTTTGAATTTCATTCTGAGTTTTCATATCAGCAATTCTGAATACTTCCCTCTAGGTAAATTTACTATGGATAACTTAAACTTTCATAATCAAAGATAAAATTAAACAAATACACTTGAAGATAAGTACCAGGAAAGCTCATGTGATTTATTTAGAGGGCACTAACTGGTAGTCTCTTTGCTTTATAGACATTAAGATGATATAATTCCAACAGTTTTTTATTCTTGGGTAGCTTTCCTTAAAATTCAAATCTCTCAATGTGCTTTGTCTAGTTTGTGTCATTGCTTGCCACCATGACTAGGTGCTGGTGGTAGAGGGTGACATCTTGATTTATAATACCATCAAGAATATGTGGAGGGCAAAGCAGTACACTATGAAGAGTAGAAATAAAGGGATGCTGATCAGGCAAAAATCAATAAATATTCAATGAAGTTCTGGATACGTGAGTTAGTTTTTGAAATTTTAAATGTTGCTTAAAATAGCTCTTAAATATAAACTTCCTTTAAATAATGGATCATTATTTATTCTATGGATATTAGCTTTTACACAGATACGTAAACGCTAAAAGCTTCCCCAGAAGGCCAATAAATAGCCTACAACTGGTAGATACCTTTAAATTTGTATCATATCATGTAAATATCATATTTATATATATGTGAGAATCTATTTATAATTTAATTGCAGTACATGCAAAATGAATAACTTTACGTGTTCCAAATCAGTGAACAAAACCTCCAGTCTGGAGAGTTAAAATCTAAAATGAATATGAAAGCAATGTATTGCTAAAAAAAGAAATAATCTAGAAACTAAAGATTAGAACTACTATCTGGCTTCTTAACTTCTCAAAAACTTGTATAAATCTTTGAAACTCATTTTTAAATTTACACTAAATAATTACTTTCAAATATGGCAAAACGAAGACTAATCTCCTACCCACTGGTTAAAGGTTGATAACTCCCTTAGTGAGAAGGGGCTAGAGAGTAGTGTCAAGAAACTAAACATTCTCTGGTTATTTGGTGTGTACAATGCAATGATTAAGTGGGTAGGCCAAGTGAGGCTGAATGGAATCAAACCCTGACTCCATCGTTTGCTGGCTTTATGATTTTAGGAGACTATGTATCTTTAAATTTCAGTTTAATTTGTAAAGTGACAATTATGATACTGCATATAACAACTGAGGATTAACTAATGCACTTAACAGATGTTAAATATGCACAGAACCTATACAGATGATCTATCCATTTGTGTTTACATGTGGATATGTAGCTAGCTAGATATATAACCAGATGTGTGTTCTATACCATCATTCTAATGCATGTTACCCTCTAAATATATTTAATAAAATTACATGAGGACTGGATAATGTAAAAGAAAAATCTCAATGTCTTCCTAACTTTCCTATGACTTCTCAATTAACTAGAGATGAAAATAACCAGCTCAGCAATTTTCAACAGTGTTGGGAATGTTTAAATCTTTTCTTTCTTCTTATATGGTTTCTCTTATTAATCTGTCAACAGATGCTTACATTGGCATTGAGTCAGGTCTGTGAAGCAAAAGCAGAATTTACCCTCTATCCTCCAGAAATTTTCTGTGATTCAGATAAACAATTGTGATTTTTTTTCCCTCCCAGGCAAAGAACTGGAGGACCAATAGGAATTGAGAAACTAAACTATCGTGGAAGACAGCGTGGCGATTCCTCAAAGACCTGGAGGCAGAAATACCATTTGATCCAGCAATTCCATTACTGGGTATATAACCAAAGGAATATAAATAATTCTGTTATAAAGATACATGCATGCTTATGTTCACTGCAGCACTATTCACAATAGCAAAGACATGGAATCAACGTAAATGGCCATCAATGATAGACTGGATAAAGAAAATGTGGTACATATACACCATGGAATGCTATGCAGCCATTAAAAAGGAATGAGATCATGCCCTTTGCAGGGACATGGGTGGAGCTGGAAGCCATTATCCTCAGCAAACTAGTACAGGAAGACAAAAACACACACTGCATGTTCTTACTTATACCTGGGAGCTGAATGATGAGAACACATGGACACTTGCGGGGAACAACACACACTGGGGTCTGTTGGGGAGGTGGGGGTTGGAGAGGAGCAAGAATAATAGCTAATGAATGCTGGGCTTAATACCTAGGTGATGGCATGATCTGTGTAGCAAACCACCGTGGCACATGTTTACCTATGTAACAAACCTGCACATCCCGCACATGTACCCCTGAGCTTAAAAGATAAAGAAATCAGCACAATAAGACCAAACACAGACATGATATTCAGGTTTTTTATCTTTCCATGTACAAGTTGATTAGTTTCCACTGGCATACTGAATTTTCAGACAAAGTAACATAAAAAGTCTCACACAAGGATCATCCTCCTGGGGAAAAAAAAAAAGAATTACATGAAAAATGTCCAGAGTTTGAAGATAAATGGGGTCCAATTCACCAATAAGTTTAAAAGATTAAACTTAAATTCCAACTTGTTTTGAAACTACCAAATACAAGACTAGACACAATTAGACGATGTATAAAGAAGTAGCTACCTTTAATTCATTTAACATTTGAGTCACTTAGGATGCTTTTATTGGCTAGTAACAGAAAACCCAACTGAAAATTGATTAAACCATAAGCACTATTATGACTCAGGACATTAGAAGGCAGGTAATCCAAAGGTTTGTTCAGTAACTAGAGAATGCCAGCAGAGACCCAGTGTTTTCTGATTCTTTTGCTTAATCTTATTCTGTTTGATGCAATGTGTCTCTATGCACCCCATGTTCACAGGGCAATGTAACAAAGCAGGAAAAAAATGGGCTTGGAAACTGCAGGTAAAGATATTTGCCCTTCAGCTCCAGATGATTTCCCCTGCGGTTCGCTGACCACGTCTAGACCATGTTCTTAAAGAGGCTGGGAAAGCTGACACTTTTAATCCCTATCGTGGGAGACATACATGGAAAAAAAGTATTTGGGAATGGTTATGCAATAGATAATCACAGCACTACCACAAGTGTATTTTGTATGGCATTTCCTGATAGGAAAAAATTCTGATAGAAGACTGTATTAGGCAGCTCGGGCTGCCACAACCAAATAGGACAGACCAAGTGCCTTAACCAAAAGAAAATTTGTCACAGTTTTGGAAGCTAGAGGTCCAAGATCAAGTTTCTACTGATGAGACTTCCAAGTGAAAGTTCTCTTCCTAGCTCACAAACGGTAGCCTTCTTGCTATGCTTTCACACCTTTTCAAGGGGCAAGGGGCAGGGGTGGGGGTGGGGAGAGTGAGCTCTCTGGTGTTTATGTGGACTTGAATTCTCTCAGATCAGGGTTTTGCCTCCTTAGGACTTCAGTTAACTTTAATGACTCCCTTAGAGGCCCCATCTCCAAATAGAGCCACATTAGCATTTAGGATTTTTATAAACATTTTAAAACCATAAAACTTAGGGGGATATAAACATCTAGTCCCTAACAAAGATGTTGTGTCACTTGATTCATTGAAGTCAAATATTTTGAAGTATGATGAAAAAAAATAGGCTGTAATAAACAAATGGGGTCTATTAATTCACTCATCATTTCTATTTACCAAGTATGTCTTGAAGGGTTTCCTCTCCTCTTTCCTTTCACTTTTCTGTCTTTCTTGCTTTTTTCTTTCCCCTCCCCCCCCCGAGACAGGATCTTGCTGTCACCCAAGGTGGAGTGCAGTGGTATGATCACAGCTAACTGTAACCTCAAATTTCTGGGCTCAAGTGATCCTCCCGCCTCAGCCTCTCCAGTAGTTAGGACTACAGGCTTGCAACCACCATGCGTAGCTTAAAAAACAAACAAACAAAATTAAGAGACAGGGTCTCTCTATGTTGCCCAGGCTGGTCTGAAACTCCTAGCCTCAGGCCATTTTTTCTGTCTCAGGTTCCCAAATCACTGAGATTACAGGTGTGAGCCACCGTGCCCAGCCTGAATGCCCTCTTATAATCAAATCAAGACAAGAAATTGTGCCGAGTTCTGAGACTACAAAGATGATTACAATCTAGTTTTCTGAAAGAAGGCCATAGACTCGTAGAGTGAAATGTAAACCAATCAAAATAATTAAAATGCCATAATTACGACAGAAGCATGCCCACCAAGTTAATAAAGAAAAAATACATCAAACAATTTGACCAGTCAGGAAATCTTGATAGATTAAAAACAGGTGACAGAAACAAACCCAAAACCAAACACATGGAAATCACGTAAGTTTTACAAAATAAACAGCTATACTATTTATAGTAAATAAGATGTAGCAAATAATAAGCTGGTCGGGGAGATTTATATTTCTTGGGTATGACAGACCAAGTGAAATCTAGACACTCAGGTTTCAAATTTGGATAAACTGGGTGGATGATAGATTCTCCCAAATCTTGAGTAAAACTACTATTTCATGTGGAAGGGAGGAAAACACCATGCATTCTCCTTAATATGAGTTTGAAACACGTTCAAGTGAAGATTAGAGTAGGCATTTAATATGAGTTTGGAAAATAGTTTTGAAAAAAAATATTTCTTAGCGTTAGGTTTACATGACTAACAAAATGACAAGCACAAAAGACTTCTCTCAGGGAAAGAACATGACATAAAAAAGAAAAGAGCAGGATCCCATGGAACTGCAGTATTAAGAAGCTGGTGGAGGAAAGTAGTGAAGGAAACTGAAAAGCAGTCTAGAAAAAAACAGATTTTTTATTTAACTGAGCAATATTGAGTAATGACAGACAACTGGACTGGACTTAGAGCTATATCTGTTGACCAAGTCAGAAACCATGGGCTTCACACATTTGTTACTATTTGGCCTTTCTGTAGGATCTGCTAGTAGATAACACATAGGTTTTGCTTTATAAACACAAACACAAAGTTGTGCTAGAGGTTTAAAAAAAAAAAATGTACTCTATAGCCACTGGAGTGTACTACCCTGTCTTCCAACTTAATCTTTAAGTAAAACACTAGCATCAATTATTACTGTCATGAAAAACAACGTATATGACCATCTCAAGAGAAAGTTTGGGATGACTTTAAGTACCAGGTACTAATTCCAGGAGAGATTGTAACTTCATTTTCTTTAAACATTTGAAAAATTCAGCATAATCTTGCCCATAAACAGCATTAAGAGGCATACGTTAGATTACATAAAATAACTGTAATAACGATAGTTTCTTGAATTAAAACTCTGTCAATACTGTCATCTGTCACTATGACTCCACCCATGAGGGATTGGTTTCAGGACCCTCCGTAGGTAACAAAAATCAATGATCAGGTGATCTAGATTCCTGATATAAAATGGCATAGTGTTTGCATATAACCTCTGCATATCCTCCCTTTTACTTTAAATCACCTCTAGATTGCTTGTAATACATTGTATATTGTAAATGCTATGTAAATAGGTGCTATTTTGTTTTGTTTATGAAAAAATAAAAGGAAAAACTATCTGTTCATGTTCAGGACAGATGCAATATTTCCCCCAAATAATTTGATCAGCAATTGGTTGAATCCAAAGATGCAGAACTTACAGATATGGAAGTTCAATTATGTATCACATGCTCCTTTGACAAAATAAATGGAATTGTCTCAAGCTTGCTAAACCATTTTCTCGATTACTACTCAGTGCATTGTGACTCTGTAAGCAAGCCTAAACAATATCTAAAATCTCAGAAAGTATTTTGGCACTGCTAGAGAAATTTAAGAGCATTGCAATGCCCACTTGGTTTCCCATTCACTAACTTTTGTCATCAAAGTTTTAATTTTGACATATTTCACCCAACAACAGTAACAGTAAAAAAAAAATTCTGCTTGTGTTTCTGCTTCCAAAGCTGAAGTCTGATGGAAAGAGAACACTTTTCTATTTTAATGTTTATGTCCCCATTCTCTACTAAGTAAAATTTTAAGCAAATGCAAAAATAACTTACAGTGAATTCTGTCCAATTTTCCTGTGGTCTCAATTCTTTAGGGTAGTAAAACACCCCAGAATTGAACCCACTGCTTTCCATCCTCTATTCTCCTATCCTCTTCTTTTACCATAACTCAGGAGGGTAGATAGATATGTGTTAGAAATAACTAGTCAAGTTTAAAGGATATTACTATAGTATTGTGGGGATAAAATATTTTTTAGCAGAACTCTTTGCAATATAACTTTTTGAATTAGAGTATAAGTCTCTGCAGTTTACATTTTATAATACATTGTATGGCTTGAAAGTATAGTAATATAAGATTCTTTCAGCTATACTATTAAAACATTTTTCAATTTATCATGCATTACATATGTTGCTATTTCACAGCTAGTAGAAACTTATGACTAGAACATATAAAATTCTTAATAGAAATTCAGAGATATTTTTAGCAGCATGGGTGAATGAGAAAAAAAAATATTTTATATTTGAGAAAAACCTGTATAGTTTAGGATGGTTTCCCGATTCATGTAGGTGCTTCCTTTCTAAGCCATTTGCCCTTTCTGACATATATCTTTTGTAAGACAACCTTGCCTGTGGATTTCAGGTGCATGAAACTGTCAACATATGTTCAATATTCCCCTGAATGGGGGAAGACATTTGATGTGCCCCACATGTATTATTAAATTCACTTTCAGAGGAATAGTTGAAGAAAATACAAAGTGTCGTATTTTCTTTTAGCCCTCAGAGCTAGTGCAATACTTCGTTTTATTCTCCCTTAAGATCTCTGATTTAATAACTACTTAGGTGGGGGTGGCAATCATGAATTGTTAACATCAAGATCTATAGTGGCCCAAGCCTGCAAGTGTCACAGGTAATCAGAGCACTGCCACTATCCTTCATGCCTGTAGCTTTAGGGCCCAACCTCATTTCTTTGATATTTGGACAAATGCAACATTGACACGGGCCAGACCATACATCTCAGGTGCAGATTTTCATGCAAGGTAACCCATTTGCTCCAATTTAAGAAAATAAAAAAGACTCCAACCTTCCTAAAATATTTAAAACCTCAAGGGATGGGTGAAAGAGAGGTCGCAGTAGTCCCTCTTGTGACTGTGCTCGCTAAACAACCACTAGAAGCAAATTTTATGTGGGTACAATTCCAGACTAAAGCTAGGCCAAAATTTTGGGAGTCTTCTGACCGAGACTGGCAAATGAACTTCCTCAGTTTCAGTAATGTAACCTGTAAAGGAACGCATGCAGGGCCCACGTGGGTACTCAAACACTAAAACATGAATGAAAGTTGACTCACTCTCACTAAGTTCTGTAATTGTGGCTATAGGAAATTTTCTTCCAAAGTTTTTTTTGTTGTTGTTTTTTTTTTTTTTTTTTTGCTCAGGTAGTGTCAGATTTCTCAAAAAAAGAGTACATCCCAATCTAACCTGTTTTTCCTTTTTAAAAAATCTGTTTCCTCTTTGGTTACTGTCTTGGTAAATGATAACATCTATGCAAATCATCCAAAACAAAAGCATAAAGTACAAAAAAGTACACAGGCAGCAAATATGATGAATGAAATGGTACCTCACATCTCAATATTAACAATGAATTTAAATGGCCTAAATGCTCTACTTAAAATATACAGAACTGCAGAAAAAATTCACCAACAATCTGCTGCCTTCAGGAGACTCACCTAACATATAAGGACTCACATAAACTTAAAGTGGTGGAAAAGGCATTTCATGCAGGTGAACACCCAAATCAAGCAGAAGTAGCTGTTCTTGTATTAGACAAAACAGACTTTAAAGCAATAGTGGTTAAAAGAGACAAAGAGGGACATTATATAAAAGATCTCGTCCAACAGGAAAATATCACAATCCTAAACATATGCACCTAACACTGGAGTTTCCAAATTTATGAAACAATTACTAATAGACCTAAGAAATCAGATAAGCAGCAACACAGTAATAGTGGTGGACTTCAATACTCCACTGAGCACTAGACAGGTCAAGACAGAAAGCGAGCAAACAAACAATGGATTTAAACTCTACTTTGGAACAAGTGGACTTAACAGATATATACAGAATATTTCATCCAACCACAGAATACACATTCTATTCCACAATGTATGGAACTCCATGATAAACTATATGATAGGTCATAAAATGAGCCTCAATAAATTAAAAAAATGAAATAATATCAAGCTCTCTCTCAGACCACAGTGGAATAAAACTGGAAATCAACCCCAAAAGGAAACTTCAAAACCATGCAAACACATGGAAATTAAATAACCTTCTCCTGAGTAAGCACTGGGTCAAAAACGAAATCAAGACGGAAATTCAAAAATTATTCAAACTGAAGGACAATCATGACACAACCTATCAAAACCTCTGGGATACAACAAAGTGGTGCCAGGAGGAAAGTTCATAGCCCTAAAGCCTACATCAAAAAGGCTGAAAGAGCACAAACTGACATTCTAAAGGTCACACCTCAAGAAACTAGAGAAACAAGAACAAATCAAGCCCAAACCCTAAACCCATACCAAGAAAAAAACAGAAATAACCAAGATCAAAGCAGAACTAAATGAATTTGAAGCAAACATACATAAAATACAAAAGAAAAATGAAACAAAAATCTGGTTATAAGAAAATTGATAGTCCATTAGCAAGATTAATCAAGAAGAGAAAATTCTAATACTCATTAAGAAATGAACAGCCAATATTACAACTGATAACACTGAAATACAAAAGATCATTAAAGGCTACTATGAACACCTTTATGTACATAAACTAGAAAACTTAGAAGAGAGGGATAAGTTTCTAGAAAATACAATCCTCCTACCCTAAATCAAGAATTAGATACCCTGAATAGACCAGTAACAGTGAGACTGAAATGGTAATTTAAAAATTACCAAAAAAAAAAGTCCAGGACCAGAAGAATTCACAGAATTCTACCAGACATTCCAGTAAGTATTGGTGCCAATCCTTTTGAAACTATTCCACGAGATAGAGAAAAAAGGAACCCTCCCTAATTCATTCTATAGAGCCATCATCACCTTAATACCAAAACCAGGAATGGACATAACCAAAAAATAAAACTACAGATAAATATCCTTAATGAGCATAGATGCTAAAATTCTTAACAAAATACTAACTGAATCCAACATTTCAAAATGATAATCCACCATGATCAAGTGGGTTTCATACCAGGGATGCAGGGGTGTTTAACATACACAAGCAATAAATGTGACATACCACATAAACAGAATTAGAAACAAACATCACATGATCATCTCAGTAGATGCAGAAAGAGAATTTGACAAAATCCAGCATCTCTTTATGATTAAAACTCTCAGCAAAATTGGCATACAAAAACATACTTCAATGTAATAAAAGCCATCTATGGAAAACCCACACCCAACATGATACTGAATAGGGAAACGTTGAAAAACATTCCCTCTGAGAACTGGAACAAGACAAGGATACCCACTCTCACCATACCTCTTTTACATAGTACTGGAAGTCCTAGCCAGAGCAATAGGACAAGAAATAAAAGGCATCCAAATCAGTAAAGAGGAAGTCAAACCATCACTGTTTGCTGACAATATGATTACCTTGAAAATGCTCAAGACTCTTTCAGACTGTTTACCTTGAAAACGCTAAAACGGAACTGACAGAAGAATTCAGCAAAGTTTCTGGATACAAGATTAATGTATAGAAGAGCTACTGATTTGTGTACACCAACAGCGACCAAGCAGAGAATCAAATCAAGAACTCAACCCCTTTTACAAAGCGGCAAAAAATAAAAATACTTAGTAATATACCTAAACCAAGGAGGTAAAAGACCTATACAAGGACAACTGCATAACACTGCTGAAAGAAATCATAGATGACACAAACAAATGGAAACACATCTCATGCTCCTGGGTGGGTAGAATCAATATTGTAAAAATGACCGTACTGCCAAAAGCAATCTACAAATTCAATGCAATCTCCATCAAAATACCACAATCATTTTTCACAGAATTATAACAAACAACTCTAAAATTTATATGGAACCAAAAGAGCCCGCATAATAAAAGCAACACTACGTGAAAAGAAGGAATCTTGAGGCATCACACTACCGAACTTCAAACTATAAAGCCATAGTCACCAAAACAGCATGGTACTGGTATAAAAATAGGCACATAGACCAATGGAACAGAACAGAGAACTCAGAAATAAACCCAAATACTTACAAGCCCATTGATCTTAAAACAAAAATATAAAGTGGGGAAAGACCATCCTTTTCAACAAATGCTGCTAGGATAATTGGCTAGCCACATGTAGGAGAATGAAACTGAGTTCTCATCTCTCACTTTATACAAAAATCAACTCAAGATGGATTAAGGACTTAAACCTAAAATCTGAAACTACAAAAATTCTTGAAGATAACATTGGAAAAAGCCTTCTAGACATTGACCTAGGCAAGCATTTCATGACCAAGAACCCAAAAGCAAATGCAATACA